>NW_017672350.1:0-26993 GCF_001879085.1 Nicotiana attenuata
GTCCGGATTACAACCCTGAAATAACCCGGACAACAGAAATGACAACAAAATAAGCCACCAAAACTCCTCTTCAGCTAGCCAAGAGATGGAGCGTCTTTCCAATTACCAAGCATGGCACCTTAGCCACTGGGTTCCCCATCAATATTGCCAAAACCATTAACAACTGCATGCTCTCTGTCACTGTCATTGGTCATAATTACCCCTTCTTGAATCATTCTTTCTATTTCCCTTTTCAAAGAACGACAATCTTCAATGCTATGCCCTTGGACATTAGAGTGGTACATGCATCGTACAGTAGGATCAAAGCCTTTTGCATGTGGGTCTGGAGTATAGCCGAGGAGCGGCTCAATCAAGCCAGAATGCCTTAACTTTTCAAACAAGCTCGTGTAGGACTCCCCAATTGGCGTGAAACTATTTCCTTTCCTCTGTTCTCTTCCCTGCCCCTGTTTTCGAGGTTGTTGGGTGCTCGAGAATGTTGTGAAGGCAAGAATGCATTATGCGGCGCTGGTGCTCGCCATAGGGAGTGACCTGATGGTTGGGCATATGACCGGACATTGTTCTGAGAATAATACTGAGGTGGATTATGTGGAGCTCGGGGATAGGTTTGGGGTCGAGGTTGGTTGTAATATGGTGAGGGGCCCTTGGACTAAGCTCTTGATTCAACTACTGCAACATCTTCTTTCTTTTTCACTACCCCTCCAGTGCCGCTCTGGATAGCCTGGGTAGTTGCCTTGATTGCAGAGTAGCTCATGATTTTGTTAGACTTGAGACCCTCTTCCACCATACTTCCCATTTTCACGACCTCGTTGAAAGCTTTTCCCACTGCTGACACCAGATGACCATAATAGGTCGGCTCCAAAGCCTGTAGGAAATAATCAACCATCTCGTTCTCTTTCATTGGAGGATCGACTCTTGCCACCTGCTCCCTCCACCACAAACCATACTCTCTGAAACTTTCTCCGAGCTTCTTCTCAATTTTAGTTAGCGACAGACGGTCCGGGATAATTTCAAGATTGTACTGAAAATAACATGCAAATGCTTGAGCCAGGTCGTCCCAAGTGTACCATCGGGCATGGTCCTGTCGTGTGTACCACTCCAACGCTGCTCCACTTAGACTTTGACTAAAGTAAGCCATCAATAACTCGTCCCTTCCTCCCGCTCCTCTCATCTTGCTGCAGAACCCCCTTAAGTGGCCCACCGGATCACCATGGCCATCATATAGGTCAAACTTGGGCAGCTTGAATCCTGCTGGCAACTGGACATCAGGAAACAGGCACAGGTCCTTGTAGGCTACACTCACTTGTCCTCCGAGTCCTTGCATATTTCGGAATGACTGTTCTAGGCTCTTGACCTTCCGGATCATCTCTTCTTGCTCAGGGTTTCTGGGAGGCTTTTCTTCCTCAGCTGAGAGATCAAGGCGGGGAGTGTAAGGGCATGGCTCGGGCGGTTTGAAAGTGGCTTCGGGCGGGTAATACTAGTTATCATGGGTTTGGAACAAAGGTTCGCTAGAAGACCTGTGTAGTGTGGCAGGTGGGGGAGCCACGAACACAGGAGCGATTGGTGGTGGAGGGCATGGGATTTGTTTGGGTGGTGGAGGTGGTGGTGTTTGAGAGGTGGTTCCGTAGTACTGCTGGTAAGTAGGGAAAGTCGGTGATGAGTTCACTGTGGGAGGATCTTGAGGCTGAGCTAGTGGTGGGAGGTAGGAGGGGTTAGCAGGATAGGCTGGTGGTGGATGTCCCTTCGACCAGGCCTGGTACATCTCGGCCATTTGTTGCTTCAGTTTATACATCTCCTCCTTCATTGCATTAACGTCCACTACTTCCTCCTCCCTAGATGGGTCGACAATGCTTGCTTCCAATTCCTGGTTGACCATGTTTGACTTATCCTTAGAGCGGGTGTTGTAGGGATGGGTTGCCAGAATGCCAGTCAACTTAACCACTTGCCTGAACTCATCAACAACTTTGTTAGCGGTTAGGGCATTAACAGATAGATAACCGCACATTGAGGAGTGAATACACCTAAGCAGTTAACCATTTCTATTATGCCTTTGCTCAGTCACATGCGTCATCCCGGCTTTTCCTTATTTCTATGTGTTTGTCCATTGTTTCTTGTCGCTCCCTCTTTTTGCATTTTCTCTCTTATTTTCTATTTTTATTTGGTTACGGTCGAATCCTATGTAGATTGCCTACGTATCATGACCCCGCATGAATCAGACCGAGCATAGTTCGTGAAGAATAAAAAAAAATTAGAAGCAAAATGTTTTTTGGGATTTTCAATTTTATTGATAGCAAATACGTCTATTACAAAGACTCAAAACTGGCAAATTAAACAACTAATAGACTCTAATGCAGAAAAGAACTACAGACTCCACCATCCCTATTCTATTTTAAACGAAAATACAGACTCAATCAACTGACTGACTTTTAACGAAAAGGAAATACAGACTCAAATGACAAACTCTAGCAGAAAAGGAAATACAGACTCGAATGACTAACTCTAGTGGAAAAAGAAATACAGACTCAAAGGACAATCATGAATACATTAAAGCTCCTGGTGCCCGTAGGACATCGTTCGGTCTCGCCGCGGGCCTATACACAAGTTCCCCTTGAAGTCTGTCCAGGTCACTCATTATCTGCTTCACAAATATCATCACTGATGCAAAGAAGGTGGTACGAGTCATGTTCTCGCACACTTGGCATTTCCTGGTAGTGTAGTGAGCAATAGCTAGGATTCTCTCTCTGATTATACCCTTTTCCTGAAGCAGCCACCCTATCTGTTGGGCCCTGGCCTCATAAGTCTGCTGATTTTGTTCCTGGAGTTGTTGCAGGTCCATTTCTAATTATGCCAACGCCGTGTAGCAGTGCTCTCTTTCAACCTTGAATTCTTTCGCCTGTTTGTTCATTTTGTTATCTGCGGCAATGACCTTTTTCTTCAGTCCCGTGACCTCATTATCGTATTCTTCTCTCAACTGCTTAACCATGCGGGCTCGTTCTTCTACGTTTTTAGCCAATTGTTTTCGAACCCCGGCTAATTCCTTTTCTGCTTTGTTGAGATCAAAACTGTAGTCATTTACTTTTTGCCTTAGATTTTCTATGAGCTTTGCGTCTTTGGCGCTCCTAACAGGATTTTCAGCCGCTATCTTCATCTTTTGGATTTGGGCTCGTAAGGCTTCATTTTCATGGGCCAACTTCTTTTTCTCACCTTCGTCAGCCGCGGCTTGCACGCTGTTTTCAAACATAAGGTCTTGGACCCACTTTTCTAATTCTCCTATTTTGGCTCTGTATTCATTTTCTTTGGCTAACCAGGCCCACTGTTCTTGCGATGATTCGGCATACTCTCGGATGTGAGGTCTTTTAGCTGGCCTCTCGTGCTCATATTCTCTCCTATACCAAGCAAGGTATCCTGGCGACACTTCGCCTTTGGCCCGATCCTGCACGCAAGTATCCGCTTTTAAGTATTGACATTCGTTCCAGATCTGGCAGACTCTTGCTTCAGGAAACTGTCCGTCACGGCTAATCTCAACTACCTGAGCACTAAGATCGCCGTCTTTTGGCACTATTTGGCACCTCTCCAGTTGCCTTAAAACCCGATACGGGGCATAAGGCTGAATGCTCTTAAGACCCATCAAGAGGAAATGCGGCCTTGCTGCTGGAATATATATGATTTCATCAACAGGCAACCATCCAAGTGTCCACTCTATTTGACTAGCAGTGAGGGACCGAAAGTATGTTGTCCAGCCCGTGAATCCTTCAGGCAAATTGACCCCTTTAATCCTCGTATAAAACTCTTCTATGCATGTTTTCTCTGGAGACCCATAGCTCAAGAACTGAGGACGATGGCACAGGTGCTCGGTCATCCACATTTGCAGCAGTAGATTGCACCCCTCGAAAAAGTCTCCCCCGGCTTTGCAGGCTGTAAGAGCGCAAAAGATTTCGGCTAATATCATAGGCGCAAGAGTGCTTTTGGCTTGAGTCATTAGAGTGCTGACGACCCCGGCTATTTTTATGTCAATGTTTCCGTCTTTCCTTGGAAATACCACAAGCCCCAGAAAAACCACTATAAAAGCGAAACGTCTATGCTCCTCCCATTTTTGGCGGTTTTCTTTGCTACATATCTTGCTTTCCGGGTTGTTGAACCCCCTGATGTGGCCATATCTGTGATATATGAAGTGTGGAGCACAAAAGCCATTTGCCAGATCTGTGTTGTGAACCGTCCTGCTTATCTTCAGGGAGTCTAAAAATCTGTGCACAGCTACAGTTCTTGGGGCAATTAAGTACTTGTGCCTTAAAGGAACCTCATCTTTTCCGATATAGCCGGCTATTTCTTCTAGTGTCGAGGTTAGTTCAAAGTCCGAGAAATGGAAGACGTTATGTGCTGGGTCCCAACATGTGACCAATTCTCTGATGATGTCTCCCCGAGGCACAATCTCTAACAAACCAGTAAGCCCTTTCAAATACTTTTTGACCTCGTCCTGTCCTTTTTTACCCAGATCGTTCCACCATAGACGCAACTCCAGAGGGATATTAGTCATGATTGAGAAAGGTTTATTTTGAATCGTGCTCATCCTGCACATTTATTAAGGTGATTTAATCACTTATTTTGACCTAACAGGAAAAAAATGACACTATTTTGTTCAAATTTTCAATTTAAAACAAGCAGCCGATTTTGCGGATACGGCCTTTCAGCACTTCGTAAAGAAGATTTTAAGGCTGTGCCCGCTAACGGTTGAAAATGACCCAAGGTGGCTTTTCTAGCAAAAACGGCCCTTCCGGCACCCTTTTAGGGACGTTTCGCTTATTTGACAAGAATGGCGTCACCCGACTTATTCATGACGAAATTAAAAATTTTGGCATTTTTGGGCTATTTTTGCAAAGGGAAGGTTCGACCCGATGAGGGTTGCCTACGTATCTCATACCCGGTGAGAATCAAACCTGCGTAGTTCGGGCAAATAAACCTAACTATTTTTGAAAACAAGACTCTTTTTCATTGACAAATACACTCTTTTTATATTTTCTTCTTCAACAAACCATTTGAAAATAAGACTCTTGGTTTTTTTTCTTTTTACTGACAAATAAAACAAACCATTTTGTGAAAACAAATATTCTTTTCCCTTTTTTCCTTTTCTTTTCATTTTTCTCAAAAATTCGGCAGAGTTTTGCCACTATTTTAACAAATAATTGACTTTCTACACTGCTATTTCTCTCCCTTTTTTTCAATTTTTCCCAAATACTCCAAAGCCGGTCAGCATGCAAGTCCGAGACAAATAAATGCATATGCAACACGTAAGATGCATCAGGATGGTCTTTTTCATTTCAGGTTACCTTTCCTAGACGGACCCAACCCCTGTGTTGAGTCCCATACGGCAAATGCACGTGATGCAAATAAGCGTTCCTACTAGGGATCCGGCATGAAGTAAAGTTATTCTAGGTTCAAATCCTGGGTATGTTTTCTAGACTGTGTACCCGAGCGGACAACTCGAATCGAGGAGGGGGCTACGTACCGGGGACCCGCGAGATCGTCCGGCTTAGTAACTTGTCCGGCCTCTTTCTTATTTCAAGGTATGACACTAACAGAATAGGGAGTCTCAACCAGTAAGCACATCCCTGGAGGTGAGAAGAGAAGGGTTTCGGCACAGTTTATATATACAGTTCAAATAATATCAAAGCGGTAAAGCATTTAGCACATTAGGCAGGAAACATGTAGGAAAATCAGATAAAGCCAAACATAACAATTATTCTAAGCTCGAATTCTTAAATCCTGAACCGAAGTTCTGGGTTTGCATCCCCAGCAGAGTCGCCAAAGCTGTCACACCTCCTTTTTCCTACACCCGCAGGATGTAAAGGAGTTTTTCCACTTAAAGGACAATCGGAACGGGATTTATTAATAAGATTTCAGAGTCGCCACTTGGGAGATTACTGGTGTCCCAAGTCACTGGTTGAATCCCGAACCGAGGAAATTATGACTCTGTCTAACAATCCGCGATCCAGATATCCGAGTAAGGAATTCTGTTAACCCGGGAGAAGGTGTTAGGCATTCCCGAGTTCCGTGGTTCTAGCACGGTCGCTCAACTATCATATTTGGCTTATTTGTTTGATTTTAGTACATGTTTTAATCTATGTGCTTTTAACTTTGAACCGCTTTTATTATTATTATTTTAAGAGAATTGCAACGTCGTGAAAACACGTCTCGAACTGCGTCACATAAATGCACCCGTGATTTTTGACACATTTCGACTTCGTTGGAATTTGGATTTGGGTCACATAAATGTGCACCCATATTTAGGAAGGTAAACTTATTTAAATTGCGTGCCTAAAGAGACTATCGTGTTATTATCTTTGAAGAAGGCCGTGAAATTCGCTAAACGGCCCATCTCGAAGTCTAAGTATTTTTAGTATAAGCATTTATCGAGGGCCCCGCAATTTACACATTTTGTTCAGCGAGGCTCATCTCATTTATTATTTAAAGGCTGATCTAAAGCAACTACAATTTTCTACTTAAGTTGTCTCTAAAATAAAAGAAAGAGTCCTAATTAGTTAACAATGTTTAGGAATTACTACATTTGGGTCCATGGACTCAAGGAAATTCATAAGAGCCATTTTGGGCCTTGAAAACAGCCCGTGTGAAGAAATCATAACCCAGGTCCTATGCACAAATGGACCAGTGATAAGCCTGGGCCCAGGTCTAAACGAACGCATAAGTTAGAACAGGACCTGGGCCACTCGTTAGGGTACTGAAGCCCAAACTGCCTGGAAATGGGCTATCGAGCCCTGATTGCTAAATCAAGCCACACCTCAATTTAACTTGAACAAATAAGGTGATATTGATTGCTTAGATTCTATTTTTCATGCCCAGGCTTATGTATAGCTAAACGTATTACTACAAAGTTCAGGAGGCAATGATTAGAGCAAAGTAATTATTAACTAAATTGAGCTATCAAACTTAACAAACAAACTTCACCAATTTAAATGTTACTTTCTGATCTTAAATTCAACTCACTGATGTCAAACATAACGTACTGCATTACTAAACATTTATTAGGCCTGAGTTTAACATTGACATGGTATACATTCTAATTTTAACACCAGCTCACATTCTAATGAACAGTCATCACATGAATTCGAATTACACTACTCTAAGGCTTTTTCCTAGAATGAAGAAACTCGACCTCAGATTTAACAGTCCAATACAGTCCAATTAAACACAGTCCAGTCAGAATTACACTACAAATCTAACCTACAGCCAACTATTATTACATCATGATCCAAACAATTCAGCAACGGTCCTAATTGAACAGTCCGTAACATACTACAAATCAACCAAATTAAGGCTAGGCGATTACATATTACTGTCCTGATTATAACCACAAGCATTTATGTGAGCAAAGCCTTGAAATATGACTTCATTTCATTCCAATTGAAGGTTACATCAGGGCAGATTCAAATGTGTACCTGAAAGTCAAGTTGAAATAAAACAGAAGAAGAGAATCAGCAGCAGGATCAAGTGAGTAAGCAGCAAAGGCCAGCGAGTGAAGAACAGCAGTTCAAAACCAGTTTTATAACCCAAGGCAAACCAGATATGATTGTAGAACTTTAAGAACCAACAGATCCACACACAGATCGGTTTGAACCCTCAAAATCAAACTTGAAATCAAACCAGTGACTTTTCAGAAGCTTCAACCACCAAAAATGAGCTAGGAATTGTAAATCAATGACTAAGAGTCGAAATCCCCCTAAGATCTTAATGGCACGGTAATTATTTTGAAGTTTTTGAAGGTTTTCTACTTTTGTTTTGGTTTTTGAGTTCGAATTTCAAATTTGAACCTGAAAGCTAGAGAGAGCTCTTGGGGAAACTTTTTGGAGGTCAAAACTTGTGCCTTAAGGCACTAAAGGCTGCCTTATATAGGCAAAGCTAAGGGGCCTATCAGATTTTATATTTACCCCCTATAGTCCCTCTTTAACTTGCATTTTTGCTTAAAAGTCCCTAAAGAACTGACTTCTTTTCCAAGTTATCCTACTAAGTTTCCTAGAATTCTAAATTGAACCCCATTCTAGAGTGTTCTAGAGCTTCTCATTTAGTTATCAAAGATCCCCTATTCTGCATTGCCCCATCTACCCTTGACTTAACCTGAGAATTGCCAATCCAACCCCATCCCCTAACCCTAGTCTACTAACTCCAATCAGCCTTGTCAACTGACCAAACAACCATACCAAACTAGGGATCAATCAGCTGTATCCAAACATAGTTTAAAATTTGAGCTAACTACTCTAATTAATTGAAATTGGACTTTTAACTCTAAATGAACACTGATTATCCTATGGTCAAATCAGTGAATTAAGCATTAACTAACAAGTAAAAGCGGAACCTAAGGTATAATTCATGTCAAACACAAAGTCATGCACATAATCGAAATTAAACTATTTGATAAAAGCAAAACTAGAGAATTAACCACTGAGTTAAACTAACAATATCAAAAAATTAAAACAAAATTTAGACTCTAAATCAGAATTCATGTACACGGACTCAAACAAACGAAAATCAAACTAGAGCTCAAGAATTACAAAATCAATTAAACAAGAAAAAGAAAAGAATAGAAACTCACTGATTCAACTTAAACAATCCGGCTAACTCTCACAGCTCAAATCCGGCCAACTCCGGTGAGACTTGAGTGTTATTGACGCTGAATTCCTCATGAGGAAGATGAGAGAATCACATGGTGTGAATTTGACAGGATTTGGGAATTTAGGGTTTTGACCGGAAACTTTGAATCGATATTCGAAGAGTTCCGGTCAGATTTGAGGGACGGGGTTTGGGGGGTTTGATAGAGGAGGACAAGGTGGTTCTACAGTGTTAATTTGGTGGTGAACGGAGAAAGTTGAGTTTTGGCCGGAAAACTTTGGTTGAAGATTCGACGAGTTTGGGTTGGGTTCGAGGGAAATGTGTTGCGGATCTGTAACGAGGAGGAAGAGAGGAATAAGGGGTGTAATTTTGGACGGAAATGGTGGTCGGCCGCCGCCGTGAGGCGATCTCCGGCGGCGGTTTCAGGCGGAGGAGGGGCGGCGTTACACTTCTGGTGATAGAGAGTGAGAGAGGCAATCTTTGGGGGGGGGGGTAGGCCAGGGATCCGACAATTATATACCGGGAACCTAGGCAGTTCTCAATCGTTGGATAAAAATAATCAATGGCTGAGATTGAAACTAAGCCAAACGACGTCGTTTCACTAAGGGGGGGACAGGCCGGGTTTGGGGTAGTGATTTGGGCCTGGACTGGGAATGGTTTCAGAGAGGGAATTGGGCTACTCAATCCGGATTTGGCCCCAAAAAATGGGTAATCCATGAAGGCATTTTTTATTTAAATTTCCTCTTCTTTTCTTTTTCCTTTTCATTTTTCCTTTTCTATTATTTTCCAAATTAAACTGAAAAAAAAATCTTGAATTAAAACCGAATCAACCTACTAAACCCAATTAATTAATTCTTATAATTGTCACCAAATCAAAAGAAAAACTACCAAAATTCCAAAATTAAAATTGAAACAAGAGTAAACTTTTTTTGTAATTTTTTAAAATTCCTAATTACTAATATATTCCCAAAACATGTAGAATTAAACCTAAATGCATATTTTTGTAATTTTGTATGGATTAAAATGCAAAACCAAAAATGCAAACAATTCACACGAAATGCCATAAAATTCACAAAACTGCAGATAATAAAAGAAACATTTTGTTTTGAAATTATGGGAGTAATTCATATAGGGAAAAAATTACGTGCTCACACCTACCATATAATGCCTCATAGGGGCCATCTGAATGCTCGACTAGTAGCTTTTGTTGTAGGCAAACTGTCACGACCCAAACCGATGGGCCGCTATGGGTGCTCGAGTCCTACCTGTCGAACACCTCTAAGCATGCATCTAAGATATAAACCTGGATGACGTCTGCTGAATTATGAGAATAACGTACATGAAGGAAACCTGCCAAAAAGGCATATGCACATATACATGCGGAATTGTTTACCTTGATAATGGTAATTACAGTTATATTTGATTTTGTCGTTCTAAAAATACGTGATTTGTTTTAATGCTAGTTGTTAGGCGATAGATGTTAAGTGTGAGCTATAAAAGTAAAGTAAGAGTGAAAGGCAATGTCGTTATTCAAACCGAACAACGGTGAATTGGGGCCTCGAGCTAGCCTTGTCGGGCCTCGGGGTCGAGCTAAAATGTCTGATTGGGGACGGTCGATGAAGAACTAACAGGTCTGAGAGCCTTGATGGTGGCTCTTTATGATCAATGCTGAGCAATAAATGAAGAACAGTTAATAGAACACAGTAAACATGAGCAATAAAATCATAGGAGAGATAATGGAGAATGTTTAAGTTAGAGATCAGAGAATGTTCTTATTCTTGTATTCAATATCATGTGCGCAAGAAATGACAAGGGTCCCCTTTATATAGGAGGGGGAATCCCAACATAGTACAGGTGCATTTATTACAAAGATATGCGGCTGGTACAGCCATTTATTACAAAGATATGCGGCTGATACAACCATTTAATGTCATAATACAGACTTGTACTATCCTTATAGACCTGGTCAGCTCTAACCACGTGCTTTGGTAATTTCTCTCTTGCCCGACATAGCCACCGATTTGCGCTGCCCCGAGGTCGAACATAGGGAACCCTCGGGGCCAAACCTCGAGCTATTCTTCGAGCCTTCTGGAGAGGGGCTATGGAGCGTTATAATGATCGTAAAATTGGACTCTCCAATTTTAGCCGTATATAGATAGTCCCCGCATTTCTTAGAGTAAAATGATAAGAAACGGCCTTGAAATCTTGCCTCTTCGATATTTCCATCATGACGTCAGCCTGTCAGAGCATTAAATGACGTGACTTTAAGGCTGCGCAGAGGTCGCTGTCAGCACGATCATCGAGAAGCCCACGAAGTGTTATTGGTTCGACTCTTCCGCTTCTCAAACTTAGCCCAAACGGCTTCTATAAATACCTCAACTGTTTTTCATTCACGCTTTTACAATATCTTCAAGTTTTCAGAGCTAAGTTCACCACTTTCTGTATTCATCTCTTCTCTGTGCTTGCCTCTTCATCTTCTTTATTAGAAATTCAGTTGTAGTTATGGCTAAAACCTTCAAAACGGTACCTTAAAAAGAGGGTACCACTTCTTCATCACGTCCGAGGGCAAACCAAAGATACCTCCAAGTATCGTGCAATGTACCCCTGGCCACTTCGATACGGTGTCCGATTTTACCATTGAAAATCCCCCTTCTACACCGGGCCGATGCGAGCCCGTGTCTCTGTATATCAGCGTGGTGACTGACACAAAAGAGGGTAAAGATAGACTGCGGATGGGGGGAGGCAGTATAAGTGGAGATCCCCAAACCTGAGGAAGGCATAGTAGAACACAAAGCTAGCTTCCTCTGCGTATACACATACCCTTTCACTCTAGGCCTCGTAGATTCTTCTTCACCGTCGGTGATCCTTGATTTTTGTCGTGAGTACCGAGTGACACTCGGTCAGATCTATCCTTCTTTCTGGAGGATTGTTTACATGCTCAGATATTTCACCAACCGGGTCAAGGGAATGACCTTCACCCTCGATCACTTGGTTAGATTGTACAGCCCCCGTCTCTTCCGAGGTTTAATTAAGCTTCACTCTCGATCTGCTAAGACATTCTTTGTGAGCATCGATGAAGGCAAATATCTGGGATGGATGAGCCGATTTGTCAGAGTAAGAACCTCGGACATCATCCCTACTGATAGGATGCCATTCACGGAGGAATGGAACATGAAGTGTAAGTGCCCCTACCTCGAATACATCTCGTTGCCCCTTCTTCCCCTTCTGAAATGATCTTCATTTGATTGTGTAGCCACCGTTTGGTACCCCGGCGCGGTTCAGGACCTTCCGGGATGGATTAGAGAATTAGACTCTGTTTTTTCTTACGGCGAGCATGTTTGGCGTGATTTGGCCAAATTGCGGTGGCAGACCAAGAAACACGGTATGCTTTCGTTGTTGTTATTACCAAGTTCCTTATAAATATTCTTCGTGGCGGTGATTTTAACATATCATGCCTGTGCAGGCCTCGGGGAAGGCGTGTCAATGAGACCGGCTCCTCCTGGTGAAGAAGAAGCCTCGAAACCAGATAAGGTAAGAAGAGGAAGAAGGAGGTGTCGATCAAGTCTCCAGAATCGAAGAAACCCAAGGTCCGCAAGCCTAAGACCGATGCCACGGTCTTGACTCCGACTGCTGCGGCAAGCCTTCGTGAAGATGATGATGACGACGACCGCCCTTTGGTGCAAAGGGTGAGACGGAGTGTTGATGCTCCACAAGTTATTGGTCGGAAGGCCGCTGAGTCGAGGGTGTTCCGATGTGGACTAAACTCGTGCTAAAGAGACCCTCGAGGAGGGTTTGGGCACAATCCCCGAGCCTCAAGTTGGACATGGTACAGTCCGTGCTGGTAGATCCTCGGTTGGTGATTTTGGAGGGCCCGAATTCGAAGTTTTTCGGGATCGAGAAGAAACCCTTAGAGAAATTGATACCGTGGGCGGCTTTGAGTTGGGCCCTTCATTTTCTCCAGAGGAAATAAAGGGATGCCCAGAACACGGGCGCCGGCAATGTGGGGGCCTCTTAGGGAGAGGATGATATGTTCAAGGACTACTTCGTTGGTGTCGACGTGGACACAGATCTCGATGCCCCCGTCGCTCTCGAGGAGGCTGAGAGGCTTCAACAGCAGGTGATATTCTTGACATACCATTTGCGCTTCAAAAATTTTTTACCCTTGCCTTTCTAACTTCTCTGCTTTGTTGTAGGTTAAGAAGCTGTATGACCACGCCTTCTCCAAGCTTCAAGATGAGCTTTCATGCCGCGAGGAGGAGCTTGAGAAGCTCACCTCGGGGCTAAATGAGTCGAAGGCTTCCTCTACCCGAAAGGAAGAGGAGTTGAGTGAGCTTCGGGCGAGTCTCGAGAGAGTGCAGCAGGAACGGAATAGCTTTTCTGAGTAGGTAACACGGTATTCATGAGTTCATCTTTTTATTCTTATAACTTGAAGCTCGCTATCTTGATTCGCTTTTGCAAATCGGGCAAAAGAATGCCCTGGTGGGGCGACTCCATGAAGAGGTTGCAGCCAAGGATATGGAGATCCTCGAGCTGAGGAAGCAGAATGAGGCTGTGCCTCGGAGAAAGACCTTGTGCGGGGGGAGTTAGCCTCGACCCAGGATCTTCTTCGAAGTGCTCAGAGGGAGGCCGTTGCATTATCTGTGGTCAAGTCCGAGGCTGATGAAAAAGTGTCTTCATACAAGAGAAATGCCGCTACCGCAACGATCGAGCCAGAGAGATATTTGAGAAGGCCGAGCAAAAACTTGCTCGGGCTGTTGCTCGTGCTCGTTTGCAAACTAGGAGGCAGGCCTTCGAGGAAGCAAGCGCCGAAGGTGTTGATCTCTTTGTTGAGATTGAGAAAGCCAGAGCCTTGGAGGAAGATTCAGCACCTTCAACTACTTCGGATGAGGGCTCCGGAAGTGATTCAGATAGTAGTGAGGGTGAAGAGTAGACTCGCATCGTCATCTCTACTTCTTCTTTTCTTTCTTTTTGTATATGGATTCTTGGGAGAGGGGGGGGGGGGGCTTTTGTAAAGACACCCTCTGTAAATGTATTTTTGGGAATGCAAATAGATTTCTCTGCTTCAAGTCTTCAAATTTTGATTTTCAGTGCTCATGCAAAGTTAATCTTTGAATTTTGATGTCGGCTCTTTGGAGCCCATTCTTGGAGTAACCGAGATCCTCGAGATCGGCCACCGTCTCGAGGCTAGGTTGTAGCTCTTTTAGAATCCATGCTTGTGATAACAGAGATCCTCGAGATCGGGCAACATCTCGAGGCTCGATCGGGCACCATCTCGAGGCTCGATCGATGTGGTGATCTCGATAGCTCTCGAGCGTTGTATAATGCTGTCATTCGTATGACATGACTGCGAAGTGACCGGGGTGGTCCCACCATTACACTTCCCCAAAAGTGGTAATGGCATGGTCAGAATTAGTTGGCCTTCAGAATAGGCGAACAGTCGCCGCTTGCTCTATATATTTATCTGCTTTCTTCTTGTTTGAGGCTTCCGCTACTTCGCGCAACTATCCCTTTTATAGAGCTCTCCTTCCTTGCGTCAGTTCTTTTCATCATTTTAATTCAGAGCTTTCGCCTGAGTTTTCATCTCCCTTCCCTTGTTTCACCATAGTTATGGCCGCTACACCCAAATCCGTTCACCAAGAAGAAGAGAGTTCCACCTCTATTTCATGCCCGGTCGGTGGTACACCGCCGGCGTCCGGTGAGCTAACCTCGAGATGTTTTGTCTCGAGGAGGGACTATACGTTAGAGAGGTCTCCCAATGTTCAGGGCCATTGGGAGCATACGTCGAGGTTTATCTCATCAATAGGGGAGGAACACCTTGAGGTAGTTAGGAGAGACCACGGATGGGGTGAAAAGACGATACTGCAGGTACTTTCCCCGGAAGAGAGCATCACGGCTCATGTAGAGGGGTTTTTGAACGTATACACGTACCCCTTTACATTGGGACCCCTCGATAGAGTCGTGCTCGAGTTTTGTAGAAGATATCGGGTTACCCGGGCACAGGTTCACCCGTCATTTTGGAGGATAGTGTTGATGATAAGGTTCTTTGCAGATAAACCCGGGCTCGAGTTCACCCTCAGCCATCTCATTAGATTGTATCGACCCTTGCATTACCGAGGCCTGATTATTCTACGACGTCGTTCCACCTGGCCCTTTATTGCCAGTAACAAAGAAGACGGGGATCGAGGGTGGATGAGTCGATTTGTCCGAGTGCAGACTGTTGACATTATTCCCGTAGAGTTCCTGCCATTCCCTGAGAAATGGAATTTCATACGTAAGTGGTACACTTGTGCTTTTGTCATCTTTGTTCATAGTGGAGGCAGACTCCGTAACGGTGTTTCCTTTCTGTTTCTGCAGCAATCCCGTGGTTTCCATACGAGGTCCCCGATCTGGCGGATTGGACTCGAAAACTGGCAGCTTGCTCAACCTACGATGAGCTTAAGTTGCAAGATTTGTCGAAGGGTAGATGAGAGGCAAAACATCACGGTGAGTGTCATGTGATTCTTCTCTCTAAGGAATATTTCCCTCTGTGTTTTTTCTAACTTATTTACTGCAGGCGTTGGAGAGTTTTCCGAGGTGAGACCATGCTCTCTCGGAGAGGAGGGAGGATCATCGGCATCATGGCTGAAGAGCGATAACAAGCGCAAGGAATCCTCGGCGGGCGAGGAGATTTGCAGTGAGGCAGGGTCTTCCCGGAGGAGAAAAGGAGACGAAGCGTTGAGGTAGATCATGTACCTATCGGCCATCGTGTAGACATTGGTGCAATAGAAGGGAGTGGCCACACATCGATGGCTCGAGCCGAGAGGCCTCCCGGGGCAGCCAAGCCTGCAATACCTGAGATTTCTGGACTCGGAGGAGTGGCTCCTCCTTTGCCACCGACTTCTTCTCCCGTTAAAGGTACTTCGAGTGCAGAAATTCTGCCGCCATCCTCTTCTCTTGTCGAAGGTACTTTGAGGGATGTTCGAGGACAGGGGCTGCCTAAGTCAAGTGAGGTCTTGAGCGATCATATCCCCGCCGAGAGGGGTTCGACTGGGGCTGATGAGATCATGCCAGTAGATGCATGCCCAACCTTTGAGGAGGCTCAGCGGCTCTGTGCTAAGGTGAGCTTTGGTTGACTTTGTTGGTTTTTCGGTTTTGCATTTTCATTTTCTCACTGGGTTTCTTTTTCATAGGCTTTTGACAAGCTCAAGTCCGAGCTGCTCCACCGTGAAGCCCGATTGTGGAAAGCTTTGGACGGGGAGAAATCCCTCAGGCTTCTTTCTGATAAAAGGGCAAAAGAGTTGATATATCTTCGGTACGAGACGAGTCAAAGCCTGGACTACAAAGACCGCCTCGAGAGACAGGTAACCTTTGTTTCAAGGGGATGCACATTTTCTCTTCTATCCTTGGAGATTAATATTTTGATGCTTCAGTTGCAGAGCAAGGCGGAGGACCTGGAACGCCTTTGGGGCGAAGTTGGTCAGGCCAAGTACGAGTGTAAAGAGCTAAAGGCTCAGACAGATGCCCAAGTTTCGGCCAAGAAGAATACTTTGGCCAATGTTTCTGCCCTCGAGGTGTAACTCCGGAATGCTCGTGAAAACAACTCGGTCCAGATGAGCAGGATTGTAAGGCTCGAGTCTGACCTTTTATAGATGAAGGCCGAGGTCATGGAAGCCCGGGCTGAGGCTGAAGAGATTCGAGCTAAGGCTGATAAGAAAGTGGCGATCTATTTAAAAGACGTTGCCGATGCTCGAGCTGAGTTGAGAGGGGCTTCCGATCGGGAGTGCAGAAGCAATGAATATGCCCGGTGCAGATCCCGGAGGGAAACCCTCGTGGAGATCCATGCTAGGGGCTTCGATCTCTCGAAAGAGATAGAGCAGGCCAAGGTGGATGAACTCGGTGCCAAGTTCCTTGTATCCGATGCCGAAGATAATGAGGAAGAGGCCGATGGAGCCGTAGTCCCCGAGGGGAAAGCAGACTAGGCTTTTCCTTTCTGATCCTACGTATGATGCTCTTTGAGAACATTTTAAATGAAGCCTTGTATTATTTCATATATATATATAAAAAGGAGCCTTTCGATTTTCCTCTTTCATGAATTTCCCGTTGCCTGTGTATGTCTTTCTTTTGTTTTGAATTTTGATGTATGTCAATGATTAGCCAGATGAATTGACCTTTGAGGAAAACCCTTAGGTTTGCAAATCGGCCCTGGGTCTTGTTGGGCTGGCTCGTAGGCTCTTACGCATTTGCCCTTAGGCACTTTTAGTTAATCGTTTCGGGCTCAATATTCGAGTCGGGTTTCGACTCGAGCTCATCGAGCCTTAGGTTTTTGAGTTTTAAGCTGGCTTCTTAGGCTCTTACGCGTTGGGTTGGCACGACCTCTAATATAGGCTGGCGCTTGGGCTCTTACGCCTTGGGTCGGTACGACCTCTAATATGGGCTGGCGCTTGGGCTTTTACGCCTTGGGTAGGTACGACCTCTAGTACGGACTGGCGCTTGGGCTATTACGCCTTGGGTCGGTATGACCTCTAGTATGGGCTGGCGCTTGGGCTCTTACGCCTCGGGTCGGTACGACCTCTGATATGGGCTAGCGCTTGGGCTCTTACGCCTTGGGTCGGTACGACCTCTAGTATAGGCTGGCGCCTGTCATTGTATGGCGACGGTCGGGCGTCCCCGAGTCGTGTTAGTTTGGATGGAGCCTTATGACCGTAGTCATTGTGTTTGTCCATAGCCTTTTAGTCCCAGAGTGAGATAGCCTCGGCGTCTATATCGAGGGTATGCCCTTTTAGGGGTCTTACAAATTCGAATATATAGCCTTGACTTTAGGATCGGGATTATGCCTTTTATAAGTTCTTATAGATAGGTTACTTGGCACAAGTATAATTCATGCCTGGCTTGAGGTCTTACAGATAGGTTACTTGGTACAAGTATAATTCATTCCTGGCTTGAGGTCTTACAGATAGGTTACTTGGTATAAGTATAATTCATGCCTGGCTTGAGGTCTTACAGATTTGGTATTGCCGCATGGAGGGCTTTCGGGCTCGAGGTCGCCCGCTTGGGGTCTTATAGCTTCGGGTTTTTTGGTAGCTCATGGGGTGACAGTCGTCGACAGTCCCCGAGACATCGAGAGTTTTTGGCTCTGGAGCCTTTCTTTGTAACTTTGATATTGCCTCATTGAGGGCTTACGAGCTCGAAGTTTCCGGGAGGTCTTATGGCTTCGAGTTTTTGACGTCAGTCCCCGAGTGTTCGGAAAATTTCTGGCTCTGGGGCCATTTCTTGTAAAAAATAGCAAACTTCTTAGAAAAGCAAGGTGTTTCGATGGTAGAAGATACTCTTTTGATTACTTGGTACAAGTATACATGTTTTTGTCGTCGAGGGTTCGATTATTCTATGCGGACACAGTTCATTTGACCGTTTGGCCCGATACATCATTTTCCTATCGAGGCCCTTTTTGAGTCATCTTGACTTCTCCTGGGAGGTGATCTCCCGGGGGAATGCCCCCCAGTATTCGATGTTGATTGACGAGAGACCTTGAATACTTGCTAAGTTCTCCTCAGGTAGCATATAGATGTTCCCTCGTTAAAAACCTTGCCGGCAAAACCCTTCTTGGTATAAAATTCGATCGAAGGAAAAGAGTGCAACGCATGCTTTAAAACCTAAGGTCTTCGAGTTCGAAGGTGCTTTGATTTGCCTAACCGGACACCTGCACGCAGGTTAGTATAAGACATAAATAAAAAGGGAGATAGTTATACCTTAGTGGTGATGGTGTTTCGAGCCTTGATATGCTTCAACAACTTACTCTGCGACACGGTACGGTCCATTGCACACTCACTCAGGTGCAGCCGAGAATGTAGCTTGTGATCGCTACTTTAATGTTTGCTTATCCTTTGGCTCCTTCAATGTTGAAGGTGTTGATGCCGGTGCTACATCGTGCACCGCGAACATCTCTCTTGCTGCATGTTGTTCCCCATATACGATTTTTATTCCGTCCTTTGTTGGGAACTTCATCATTTGGTGAAGGGTTGATGGTACTGCTCTCATGCAGTGTATCCATGGCCTTCCGAGTAAGGCATTATACCTCATGTCTCCTTCGATGACATGAAATTCCCATTTTAGGTTGTGCCAGCCACGTTGATCGGGAGGGTGATCTCCCCTTTTGTTGTCTCGCTCACCATGTTGAATCCGTTGAGGACTCGAGAGGAGGGCACGATCTGGTCGAGTAGTCCGAGCTGCTCTACCACCCTCGACCTGATAATGTTGGCCGAGCTGCCTGGATCCACAAGCACACGTTTAATTTGAAATGTATTTACAAGAACAGAAATTACCAATGTGTCGTTGTGAGGCTGAGACAGGGTCTCGATGTCCTCTTCGCTGAACGTGAGGGCGTCCTCGGGTATGTAGCCTCGAGTCCGCTTTTCCCTGGTGATGGATATTTTTGTTCGTTTGACAATGGGTTCCTGTGGGATGTCAATTCCTCCAATGATCATGTGGATGACATGTTGTGGCTCTTCTGTTTCATTTTTCCTGTTCGCCTCTCTTTCCCGAAATTGATTTTTGGCTCAGTCGCTGAGGAACTCTCGAAGGTGCCCTTTGGTGATTAGTTGGGCTACTTCTTCTCGGAGCTGTCTACAATCTTCGGTCCTATGATCGTGCGTGCCATGAAAATCGCATACCAGGTTGGGGTTCCTTTGTGGCGGATCTGATAGTACGGGTTTTGGCCACCTAGTGTCTTTGATTTTACCTATGACCGATACGATGTCCGAAACATCAATGTTGAAGTTGTATTCGCATAGTCGAGGTGCCTCCGTCGGTCCCTTGTGTTTGTCGAATTCGGCTCTGCTCACGAGTCCCCGAGGATTCTGACCTCGATCTGCCCTTCGGTCATTTCGAGGTATGTTACGCCTTGGGACGTTCCTTTGACCTTCAGTGTACGGTCGGTACCTTTCCCTATTTGGCCTTGGTTCCTTTGCCAGGAGCCTGCTAGGATATACTGAGCCCGAGGGGGCTCCTAGTTGGTCATCCTCAACCCTAATCTTTGACTAATACCGGTTGTGGACATCCGCCCAAGTCACGGCGGGATATTCAACCAAGTTTTGCTTTTTCTGCTTCGAAGCTATTGAGCTTCGTTCGTTCAAACCTTGGGTGAAGGCTTGCACTGCCCAATCATCGGAGACCGGTGGTAATTCCAATCGTTCCATTTGAAAGCGAGATACAAACTCCCGTAAAATCTCGTTTTCTCTCTATTTGATTTTGAAGACATCGGATTTCCTTGTAGCAACCTTGATGGCACCAGCATGTGCCTTTATAAAAGAATCTGCCAGCATGGAAAATGAATCTATCGAATCCGGGGACAGGTTGTGATACCATATCATGGTCCTTTTGAAAGTGTTTCTCCAAAAAATTTCAACAGGACGGATTCAATCCCGTCGTCCTTCAGGTCATTTCCCTTTACAGCACAAGTGTAGGCAGTGATGTGCTCATTGGGGTTCGAGGTTCGTTGTACTTCGGGAGATCGGGCATTCTGAATTTCTTCGGGATGGGTTTTGGAGCAGCACTCGATGGCAATGGCCTTTGTACGAATTTCTTTGAATCTACACCCTTCAGAATCGGGGGTGCGCCCGGGATCTGATCGACCCTTGAATTGTAGGTCTCCACCTTTTTGTCGTTAGCTTCTATCTTCTTTTCGCCCGATTCAATCCTCTTTGTGAGGTCCTCGAGCATCTTTATAATAGCGAGGTCGTTTGCTGACCCGTTGTTGCTCGATCTCTTCGGTACCCGTTCTGCTCGAGGAGCTGTTTCCGGTGTTTGTGTGCTTGGAATTTTTTGGTGGCTTTGCAGTTGAGCAATCGCCAGCTGTTGTGCTTGCAACATCTTAAAAATAACGTAAAGGCTAACCTCTCGTTCCTCCCGAGCTAGAGTTCTTTGAGCTTCTTGTTGGTTTTCTTGGCGTATACTCCTGTTAGTGTGGGAGCTTATATCAATGTGTTGGGCGTTGCGCAAGCCCACATCTACGGGAATTGGTTCTGGTGCGTCCTCAGGGTTTCGCAGTGGTACACCGGCACTTGGAACAGCTACACCATTCTCGCCATGATCCTCAAGACCGTTGTTTTCATGTGCATTCACTGAGTTGGACATTTTGACCTGAAATCAAGGATTCTAGGACAAGAAAAAGTGTGAAGAATAACTTGTGTTTTTCAGTATACCAGCACGAAAACAATCACTATTATTTTTAGCCCCACGGTGGGCTCCAAACTGTATACCTTGAAAATGGCATTTACAATTATATTTGATTTTATGGTTCTAAAAATACGTGATTTGTTTTAATGATAGTTGTTAGGCGATAGATGTTAAGTGTGAGCTATAAAAGTGAAGTAAGAGGGAAAGACAATGTCGTTATTCAAACCGAACAGCGGTGAATCGGGGCCTCGAGCTAGCCTTGGCCAGGCCTCGGGGCCGAGCTAAAATGTCCGATTAGGGGTGGTCGTTGAAGAACTAACAGGTCTGAGAGCCTTGATGGTGGCTCTTTATGATCAATGATGAGCAATAAATGAAGAACAGTTAATAGAACACAATAAATATAAGCAATAAAATCAAATGAGAGACAATAAAGAATGTTTAAGTTAGAGAGCAGAGAATGTTCTTATTCTTGTATTCAATATCATGTGCGCACGAAATGACAAGTGTCCCCATTATATAGGAGGGGGAATCCCAACATAGTACAGGTGCATTCATTACAAAGATATGCGGCTGGTACATCCATTTATTACAAAGATATGCGGCTGGTACAACCATTTAATGTAACGGTACGGACTTGTACTATCCTTGTAGACCTGGTCAGCTCTAACCATATGCTTTGGGAATTTCCCTCTTGCCTGACATAGCCACCGATTTGCGCTGCCCCGAGGTCGAACATAGGGAACCCTCGTGGCCGAACCTTGAGTTGTTCCTCAATACTTCGGGAGACGGGCTATGGAGCGTTATAATGATCATAAAATTGGACTCTCCGATTTTAGCCGTACACATGAATACAGTGGGCGAGCCGGCAAGGCTGCTACAGATAGCTATATACCCAAAACTAAAAGCCGACATGGCCACATACTATCCAACTGTACATAACTGTCTACAGACCTCTAATAGAAATATAACTGTACAAAGACGGGACTGAGCCACGTCATACCCATGTATATATACAAGCATATCGTACCAAATCAAAAGCAACTCCGGATCAAGTGGAGCACGCCAACTCTCGCTGATCAAGGATCCTAAGAAGGGGGACCGTCAGCTTGCCTACATGCACCTGCGGGCATGAAACGCAGCGTCCCCAGGCAAAAGGGATGTCAATACGAATAATATACCGAGTTTGTAAGGCACATAAATAAGTACATAACAGACATGGAAGAAATATGGAGTCAATGACTCAACCTGTAAGTCTGGATAACTTTGTAAATCATGAAATAATTATAGTGTCATGCATATGCATATGAATGCCACGCCGCGCATAGGTACATGTTTCACAACATCATCAAGCCTCTGAGGGCATCCCATTATATCATCTCGGCCACTGTGGGCAAAATCATCCACGTATACCAGCTGATCAGCAGGTGGTGCGTATAAAACGCAATAACCTTTCCTATATCCCATATACATATATATATATATATATACATACATATATATATGCGTATATAACGCCATCTGGTCATGGGTCAATGTGCATGTATAAATGCATGAAATGCATATGAAATACGTTAATAAAATCTCTCGGTACGTCTAAGACCATTATGCCTCTGAGTAATATCATGAAGTAAACTTTTTCAACTTACGTATTTTTCTGAGACCCATGAACAAATGATAAAATAATAGGACACATGGGAATTCAAGAATATACGCACTTCTAATACTTCTATGAGTAGAGTCATTTATGAAAGTAGTGCATTTCCTCATTTCGTCGTATCGTGCGGATCATGCCAAAAAGAAAAGAAGGGATAGCCTTAACATACCTGGAGTAGGGAAAATCCGTATGATATTCTTGGAAAAGATTGCACCATACTCCTTTAGAACCGCAAAATTTTTACGTTGTTAAGCTTCTAATAATAATTCTCGTTGAATTTGATAGAAGAAGTCTCGCTGCTACTGTTTTGTAGGAACCTCACGAAAATGGTAACAATTTGAACAAGTCTCCTACTAATCTCTAATGCTACTGTTTGTGTTTGTATTGAAAGTGTTAATTGTAATATTGAAAGCCTTAGATTGAAAAAAAGTCTTGTCGTTATTGAAGTTGTGTAGGAACTTTTGTAAGAATTATGTTACTAATGATAATGTGCAAAGGCTTTATCTGAGTGTAGTGTCGAAATTAGCTAGAAATGAAGTAATGTTGCTCATATTTCCAAGATACAAAGTGTTGACTTTAATTATCCATTTGATTAAAATATTGAATTTATTAGAAATGAAGTAGTGTATATGTAACCTTTAGTTGCCACCTAAGATTATATAACTACTTAGTGATATGTATCAAGAGTGGGTTACTGCCACGTTTTGGGGGGTTTGGTCTTATTTGATAATTTACTACTTATTTAGGTAATGTCCCGTTACCCGGTAATTAACCAATTACCCGCATAATTAAGAATTATCTCAATTTACTTAAAATACTACTCACTCTTAATACACTTTACGTACCCTACTATCGTGGTCATCGGGTACCTTGTAATGCACTAGTCCATAAATACCGGATATTATCGCTCGACCCGTATTTTATCCCAAATCGGCAACCTTCAACGACTCTCGTTTTCTTTAATTCGTGTACCCTTTATCCTTCATGATATTTACTTATCGCTTGTTATAAATAGCACAAATACGTTAACCTCAAGTTAATGTCATCCCCGAGTCTATGTCAATTAACTGAAGACGAAACTTTAACGTACGAAAATGTGAGATGTAACATCCTTCCCCTCTTAGAAACATTCGTCCTCAAATGTTTGACTCTCCGGGATCTATTTAACCTTGACAAAGTCTCCTTTGTAACAATACTACTACCAACTCTTCCTATAGAAACTCAATAATTCAACACCTCAGAGGACAACAATCATCAATAACGACAATGGCCTCACACGACCAATGACAATAACTAACACAAGAATCCATACACGCACCTTAAGGTTGTGATGTCTCAGTCGGACCCTGCTCTGGAGGAGGAAATAAGTAGGGATATCTAGACTTCATGTCTTCTTCGGCCTCCCAAGTCATTTCTTCCACATTGTTGTTTCTCCAAAGTACTTTCACCGAAGCTACATCTTTAGTTCTCAATCTCCGAACCTATCTGTCTAATATAGCAACGGGAGTTTTTTTTTCTGATAGCTTCTCTGTGACCTGAACGTCGTCAACTGACACAACTCTGGAAGGATCTCCGATACATTTACGGAGCATAGACACATGAAAGACTGGATGTACAGATTTCAAGTCAGAAGGCAAATCCAACTCATACGCTACCTGGCCTACCTTGCGTGTGATCTTATATGGTCCAATGTACCGAGGGTTAAGTTTTCCCCTTTTTCCGAACCTCATAACGCCTTTCATCGGTGATACCTTTAGGAATACCCAATCCTTAACCTGAAATTCCAAGTCTCGCCGTCGATTATCCGCATAAGACTTTTGACGGCTTTGAGCTGCTAATAGCCTTTCCTGTATAAGCTTAATTTTCTCGATTGCCTGCTGTACCAATTCTGGTGCTACTAACGTAGTTTCCCCAACATCGGACCACCCTATAGGCGACCTACACTTCCTTCTGTAAAGAGCTCCGTATGGAGCCATCTGAATACTGGAATGGTAGCTATTATTATATGCGAACTCAATAAGCGGTAGATGATCATGCCAGCTCCTTTGAAGTCTATCACACAAGCTCGTAACATATCCTCAAGTGTCTGAATAGTACGCTCAGCCTGTCCGTCTGTCTGGGGATGAAATGATGTACTAAGACTTACTTGAGTCCCTAATCCTTTTTGGAAGGACCTCTAGAAGTTAGCTGTAAATTGAGCTCCTCTATCCGAGATAATAGATATAGGGACACCATGCAACCGTACTAGCTTCTTAATATAAAGCCTTGCATAATCCTCTACGGAATATGTAGTCCTAACAGGAAGAAAATTGGCTGACTTTGTAAGCCTATCAACAATCACCCATATCGAATCGAACTTATGTTGGGTATGTGGTAAGCCTATGATGAAGTCCATATTGATTACTTTGCGTTTCCAAGTCGGGATCTCCATAGCCTGCAATAATTCACCGGGTTTTTGATGCTCAATCTTAACCTGCTGACAGTTAGGACACTGAGCAACAAACTCCACTATATCTTTTTTCATTCCGTCCCACCAATATACTTTCCTGATATCATGATACATCTTTGTCGCTCCTGGATGGATAAAATAACGAGAATAGTGAGTTTTTCCCATAACCTGCCAACGCAGCCCTGCAACATTAGGGGACACATAATCGTCCTCGATATCTGAGGACCCCATCTTCTTTAATTTTAAACTGTGTCTTCTCCTTCTGAGGGGTGGTATCCCTATAATGAACTAACACAGGATCCTCGTACAGGTATTCATTTACTTCAGTTACTAAAGAGGATGTTGTCGTATCCTGAATAGTAATTCCAATATCACCTGAGTCCAGTAACCGAACTCCAAGACTAGCTAGCTGATGAATCTCATAGGCTATTCCCCTTTATTCTAGCTATAGATATGATAGGCTAGCCATAGATCTACGGCTGAGGGCGTCGGCTACTACGTTCGCCTTCCCTGAATGGTATAAAATATCAACGTTATAGTCTTTAAGTAGCTCCAACCATCTCCTTTGATGTCAATTCCTTTTGCTTGAAGATATACAAGAGGCTCTTTTATCCATATAGATATCAACATGAATGCCATACAAGTAGTGCAAACATCTTTAGTGCATGAATCACTGCGGCTAACTCTAAATCGCGGGTCGGGTAATTCTTCTCGTGCTTTCTTAGTTGACTAGAAGCATAAGCTACAACCTTACCATGCTGCATCATTACACAACCCAATCCAATGCCTGAAGCATCACAATAGATAACGTAGTCATCGGTCCCTTCTGGGAGCGTTAGACCGGTGCTGAGGTTAATCTGTCCTTTAATGCCTGAAAACTCCGTTCATAAGCATCAGTCCATTGAAATTTTGCTCCCTTCTGAGTCAACTTTGTCAATGGTGCTGGAAGGGAAGAAAATCCCTCTATAAATCTCATGTAATAGCCTGCCAAATCGAGAAAGGTACGAACCTCCGTCGGTATTGTGGGTCTAGGCCAAGTCTTTACTGCCTCAATCTTTTGTGTATCCACCCGGATGCCTTCACCCGAAATGATATGCCCAAGCAAAGATGCAGTGTTAAACCAAAATTCACATTTAGAGAATTTTGCATACAACTTCCCTTTTTATAGAACTCTGAGCACAGTACGCAAATGATCTGCATGCTCAGCATCTAAACGAGAATACACCAATATATCGTCAATAAATACAATTACGAACAGATCAAAAAAGGGCCTGAACACACGGTTCATCAAATCCATGAATACTGCTGGGGAACTGGTCAAAGCGAACTATATAACACGAAACTCTAAGTGCCCCGTATCTGGTCCTGCATGTTGTATTTCGGAATATCTCTCTTTAACCCTTACCTGATGGTACCCGGATCTCAAGTCTATCTTTGAAAAACACTTGGCACCTTGAAACTGATCAAATAAATCATCAATCCTCGGGAGCGGGTACTTATTCTTGATCATCATCTTATTCAACTGTCTATAATCAATACACATCCGTAAGGAACCATCTTTCTTCCTCACAAATAACACAGGTGCTCCCCAAGGTGATGTACTAGGTCTGATAAAGCCTTTTTCAAGCAAGTCCTTTAGTTGTTCCTTTAACTCTTTCAGCTCTGCGGGAGCCATTTTATAGGGAGGAAGTATATGGTAGTAGGTCAATAGCAAACTTAATTTCTTGCTCTGGCGGAAGACCTGGAAGCTTATCGGAAAAAAAGAACATCGGGAAATTCATTAACCTTAGGGACAGATTGAACGGTTGGTGACTCTACTTTCACAGTCTTTACCCGAACTAAGTGATAATCATAACCTTTTCTGATCATCCTCCTTGCCTTATGACAGGAAATAAATCTACCTCTCGGCGATGCCATATTACCTTTCTACACCAAAAACAGGCTTTCCTGGAAATTAGAATCAAACCACTGTTTTTCTTCAATGAACATTAGCATAACAAGAATCTAACCAATCCATGCCCATTATAACATCAAATTCTACCCAACCAAGCGCACGTACCTTATCCTTGTTTATTATCAAATCTATCACGGGCCATTTCGGGTCACATCCATATATATATATAA
>NW_017672350.1:27002-64196 GCF_001879085.1 Nicotiana attenuata
TATATATATATATATATATATATATATATATATATATATATATATATATATATATATATATATATATATATATATATAAGTAAGTAACAATATTAAAACATAACTCGTATAACTAATTTAGAAAAAGGTTTATATACATAGGAGTCAACCAGGCCGTAGACATGTCATACCCAGAACTATATACAGGATACTGTCTGCAAAACCTCTAAGTAAACATAACCATAATATATACAAGTCGGGACAGGGCTCCCTACGTCCTTATGAAACAACCTAACATATGTAGAACCCTGAATTGGTAATACACCCAGAAGAAGTGGAGCTCACCAACCAAAAGCTGACATCTGGAGGAAGTCTACCGTAGAGGGTCCTTGCCTCGTCCTATATGAGAGCCTCGATCAGACATACTTCGAAGAGGAATCTTCATATCCTTATCAGTGACCTTTCTCCTCTCGGCGCGACTACTATCCTCTTCCTCTGCATGTCCCATAACATATACTGACGAACCTTGATTGACGGACTCCCAAGACTGTGGACTAACGGAACCTCAGAATAGCTGGTGTCCGCCAATACCTTGACATAGTTTTGAGCTTGAGGGCAACCCGGTTTTGCCAATACATGTACCACTCCCCTTATACCCTGATCAATGGGCCCTGATAATGAAACTAAGGGCCTTGGTAAGGTCGGAACTCCCCTCACCTCATCTGCTACCGGCAAAATCAAAACTATTCGAACGGATAGCTCATATGGATCCTCGGATGGATCCTACTCGATAGAACCCATGATCTCTGATGTATCTGACTCTATAGTATAACTTATATCTCCTTCTAACATCTTCGTAGCCTTTTGACCCGTGCTAGCGGTTGTAGTCTTCAGAGGCATTGTTGAAAATGTAACATATCGTTAGGAACATGAATTCTTATGTCGCACGATCTAAGATAAGAAGAGAGGATAACATCTTATATTTCCTGTAGCCTCCTGCCTATAAGTGTGGTGTACAACACACCCACAAATAAGACTCTACTAGACACGGTCTGTAGACAAACCTAGGACAGAACTGCTCTGATACCACTTTTGTTATGACCCAAACCGATGGGCCGCGACGGGTGCCCGAGTCCTACCTGTCGAACACCTCTAAGCATGCGTCTAAGATATAAACTCGAATGACGTCTGCTCAATTACGAGAATAACATACATGAAGGAAACCTGCCAAAAAGGCATATGCACATACACATGCGGAATACAGTGGGCGAGCCGGCAAGGCTGCTATAGACAGCTATATACCCAAAACTAAAAGCCGACAAGGCCACATACTATCAAACTATACATAACTATCTACAGACCTCTAACAGAAATACAACTGTACAAAGACTGGACTGAGCCACGTCATACCCATGTATATATACAACCATATCGTACCAAATCAAAAGCAGCTCCGGATCAAGTGGAGCACGCCAACTCTCGCTGATCAAGGATCCTAAGAAGGGGGACCGTCAGCTTGCCTACCTGCACCTGCGGGCATAAAACACTGCGTCCCCAGGCAAAAGGGACGTCAGTACGAATACCGAGTATGTAAGGCACATAAATAAGTACATAACAGACATGGAAGAAATATAGAGTAAATGGCTCAACTTGTAAGTCTGGATAACTCTGTAAATCATAAAATAATTATAGTGTCATGCATATGCGTATGAATGTCATGTCGTGCATAGGTACATGTTTCATAACATCATCAGGCCTCTGAGGGCATCCCATCATATCATCTCGGCCACTATGGGCAAAATCATCCACGTATACCAGCTGATCAAGTGGTGGTGCGTGTATAACGCCATAACCTTTCCCATATCCCATATACATATATATATATATATATATATATATATATATATATATATATATATATATATATATATATATATATGCGTATATAATGCCATCTGGTCATGGGTCAATGTGCATGTATAAATGCATGAGATGCTTATGAAATACGTTAATAAAATCTCTCGGTACGTCATAAGACCATTATGCCTCTGATTAATATCATGAAGTAAACTTTTTCAACTTACGTATTTTTCTGAGACCCATGAACAGACGAAAAAATAATAGGACACATGGGAATCCAAGAATATAGGCACTTCTAATACTTCTATAAATAGAGTCATTTATGGAAGTAGTGCATTCCCTCGTTTCGTCGTATCGTACGGATCATGCCAAAAAGAAAGAAGGGATAGCCTTAATATACCTGGAGTAAGGAAAATCCGTATGATATTCTTGGAATAGATTGCATCGTACTCCTTTAGAACCGCAAAATTTTTATGTTGTTAAGCTTCTAGTGATAATTCTTGTTGAATTTGATAGAAGAAGTCTCGCTGCTACTCTCTTGTAGGAATCTCACGAAAATGGTAACAATTTGAACAAGTCTCCTACTAATCTCTAATGCTATTGTTTGTGTTTGTATTGAAAGTGTTAATTGTAATATTGAAAGCCTTAGATTGAAAAAAAGTCTTGTCGTTAATGAAGTTGTGTAGGAACTTTTGTAAGAATTATGTTACTAATGATAATTTGCAAAGGCTTTATCTGAGTGTAGTGTCGAAATTAGCTAGAAATGAAGTAATGTTGCTCATATTTCCAAGATACAAAGTGTTGCCTTTAATTATACATTTGATTAAATTATTGAATTTATTAGAAATAAAGTAGTGTATATCTAACCTTTAGTTGCGACCTAAGATTATATAACTACTTAGTCATATGTATCAAGAGTGGGTTACTGCCACGTTTGGGGGTTAGTCTTATCTGATAATTTACTACTTATTTAGGTAATGTCCCGTTACCCGGTAATTAACCAATTATCCGTATAATTAAGAATTGTCTCAATTTACTTAAAATTCTACTCACTCTTAATACACTTTACGTACCCTACTATCATGGTCATGGGGTACCTTGTATAGCACTAGTCCATAAATACCGGGTAAATATCGCTCGACCCGTATTTTATCCAAATCGGCAACCTTCAACAACTCTCGTTTTCTTTAATTCGTGTACCCTTTATCCTTCATGACATTTACTTATCACTTGTTATAAATAGCATAAATACGTCAATCTCAAGTTAATCTCATCCCCGAGTCTACGTCAATTAACTGAAAACGAAACTTTAACGTACGAAAATGCGAGATGTAACACAAACTCTGCTAATGGAAAGAACTGATCCCAAGAACATACGAAGTCAATAACACAAGCGTGGAGCATATCCTCTAAAATCTTAATAGTACACTCGGATTGTCCGTCCGTCTGAGGAAGAAATGATGTGCTCAGCTCAACCCGCGTGCCAAACACACGCTGCACTGCCCTCCAGAAATGCAAGGTGAACTGCGTACCTCAATCCGAAATGATAGACATAGGCACACCGTGAAGGCGGACGATCTCACGGATATAAATATCTGCCAATCGCTCTAAAGAATTGGAAACTGCCACAGGAATGAAATGCGCTGACTTGGTCAGTCTATCCACAACAACCCATACTGCATCGAACTTCCTCTGAGTCCATGGGAGTCCAACAACGAAATCCATAGTGATGCACTCCCACTTCCACTTAGGAATCTCTATCTCTTGACCAAACCACCAGGTCTTTGATGCTCGTACTTTACTTGCTGACAATTTAGGCACCGAGCTACATATGCACCTATATCCTTCTTCATCCTTCTCCACCAATAATGCTGCCGCAAGTCCTGATACATCTTGGTGGCGCCTGGATGAATAGAATACCGGGAATTGTGGGCCTCCTCTAGAATCAACTCACGAAGCCCATCCACATTAGGCACACAAACCCTACCTTGCATCCTCGAAACTCCATCATCTCCAACCGTAACCTGCTTGGCATCCCCGTGCCGCACTGTGTCCCTAAGGACAGGAAAATGAGGGTCATCATACCGCCTCTCCCTGATGCGCTCAAACAATGAAGAGCGAGCAACCATACAAGCTAGAACACAACTAGGGTCAGAAACATCCAACCTCAACAACTGATTGGCCAAAGCCTAAACATCCAATGCAAGCGGTCTCTCACCGACTAGAATGTACGCGAGGCTGCCCATACTAGCTGACTTCCTACTCAAAGCATCAGCAACCATATTGGCCTTCCCGGGATGATACAAGATGGTGATATCATAATCTTTCAATAGCTCCAACCACCTCCTCTGCCTCAAATGAGCTCTTTTTGCTTGAACAAGTACTGCAAACTCGGATGATCCGTGAATACCTCACACGGCACACCATAAAGATAATGCCTCCAAATCATCAGCGCGTGAACAATGGCTGCCAGCTCTAGATCATGAACAGGGTAATTCTTCTCGTGAACCTTCAACTATCGCGAAGCATAAGCACTAACCTTGCCATCCTGCATCAAATACCGCACCAAGTCCAACTCGGGATACATCGCAATATACCGTATAAGATCTTGAACCTGTAGGTAACTGTCGTGATAGCACCTAGTCTCTACGATTAGGTAAGCCTAACACATTGCATAAATGAAACAAAATCATGAACATTAACTATTGGCAACACAACTATCCATTAAGCAACTAAATGCCACTCGGCATATACAATTATCTCTTCAGAAAAAGTACCGAACAATACCCAAAACCCGAAAACTCGCAAGTCACTGGCTACTATGATGTTCTAAATGTTCTATACATCATCTCTATAGAAAGAAAGAGAAATGAACATAAAGGGATAGAGGGGGACTCTGAGGATCTGCGGGCGCTGGCAGATGTACCTTGAAGTCTCCAACAGGCAGCAGCGACTGCAACTAGTGATGAGGCTAGTACAATGAACCTAGATCTGTACACGAAAAACATGTGCAGGAAAGGGCATGAGTACACCATAGCGGTACCATGTAAGTGCCAAGCCTAACCTCGGTCGAGTAGTGACGAGATTAGGTCAGGGCCCTACTAGTTTATATATATATATATATATATATATATATATATATATATATATATATATATATATATAATAAGATAAAACAGTATGAAATATCATAGTAGAGATAATTCCTAACAGTCAACGAAAATGAAATCACAGAAAAATAACAACTCAGTACACAGAGATAGCAACACGGGATCTCCCGGGATACCGTCCCGTAGTCCCAAAGTAAATGTCCAGTACAGGGGGATCTCCCAGGATACCGTCCCGTAGTCCCAAATATAAACGTGCATGGGGATCCCCCGGAATACCGTTCCGTAGTACCAGAGTAAATACACAACTCATTAAACATAAACAATAGTTTGAACAAGGAAATCTAAAGTTTTGATTAAATTCGTATCGAAGAAGACAGGTAATTCTTACTCTAAACATGCTGCACAGAGTCCAGGTAGGCAGTTAAGGCAGTTAAGACAGTTAAGGCACGTAAGCATGCTTTCCTAAGCTAAACAGGATGGCTACATATACTAGTATTGCTCAATTAAAGGAAAACATAGATATTTACTTAATGAAAACGGGGTTTTTCAACAATTAGCCCGTGTACACACTTGTCACCTCACGTACACGACATTCATATATCAAACAATACCAAATCCTAAGGGGAGTTCCCCCACACAAGGTTAGGCAAGCCACTTACCTCAAACCAGCTCAAGTCAATTCGAAATCACGTTCTTGCCAGGAGTATCCAACTCCGAGTGGCCCAAATCAAATAAAATCAATTACATAACGTAAATATAGCTACAAGCAACTAGTTTAGCTAATGAATTCAAAGCTAAGGGAAGAAAATAGGAAAATGCCCAAATATCCTCCCCGGGTCCACGTCTCGGAATTGGGTAAAAGTCACAAATTATGAACACCCGTTCACTAACGAGTCTAACCATACCAAATTCACTCAAATTCGATACCAAAATCTCTATCAAAATTCCAGAATTCGGCCTAAGAACTTTTCTCAATTTTCCCCAATTTTCACCCCAAATCCGAAATTAAATGATGAAAATAAGCTTAGATTAATGGGATATAATCAAAAAGGAGTTAGAAATCATTACCCACAAACTTCCTCCGGAAATCTCTCCAAATTTTGCCTTCTATCGAGCTCTCAATGAAATTTTGGAGTTATGAACTCAAACCCTCGATTTCTCTCTTTTCTGCCTAGTGATTTCTGCTTCTGTGCTCCTGGGACCGCGTCTGCGGTCCCGCGTCTGCGGCTAGAGCTACGCACCTGCGGAAATTCATTAACTCCCCAAACTCCGCACCTGCGCTCACTCCTTCGTAGATGTGGCTTCACTTCTGCGGCTCTTGCGTCGCATCTGCAACCACTGGCCCTCATGCCTAAAACCGCACCTCCGACCCCTTCTTCGCTTCTACGGGGCCGCATCTCCGGGCTTCCCATCGCTGGTGCAAAAACACCAGAACCAGCCAACTTCAGATTTTTGCTCAAGTCCAAATTTTTATCCGTTAAGCACCCGAAACTCACCCAAGGTCCTCGGGACCTCAACCAAATATACCAACCAATCCTAAAATACCATACCAATTTAGTTGATCCCTCAAATCACATCAAACAACGCTAAAATCACGAATCACCCTCCAATCCAAACTCAATGAACTTGAAATTTCAAAATTCTAAAATCGATGCCGATATCGACCAAACCACATCTGATTCATCCCAAATTTGCACACAAGTCATATTCAACACTACGGACCTACTTCAACTTCCGAAATCAGATTCTGACCCCGATGTCAAAAATTCCACTATCGGCCCGAAACTCCAAAAATTCAACTTCTGCCATTTCAAGCCTAAATGAGCTACAGACCTCAAAAACACAATCCGGACACGTCCCTAAGCCCAAAATCACCCAATGTAGCAAACGGAATCGACGGAATTCCATTCAGGAGCCATCTTGACAATGTTGCGACTACGGTCCAAATTCTAAGACTTAAGCTCTCATTTAGGGACTAAGTGTCCCAAAACACTTCGAAACTCAAAATGAATCATCCCACCAAATCACAATAGTAGAAAAAGACACAGGGAAAGCAGTTAACAGGGGGATCGGGGCATAAATTCTCAAAATGACTGGCCGGATCGTTAAAGTAACACCAATACCGGAGCCGTAGTCAAAGCTGTCTCGAGCTTTTGAAACTTCGCCTCACACTCGTCCGACCATCTGAACGAGGCACCCTTCTGGGTTAACCTGGTCATCAAGGCTGCTATAGATAAGAATCCCTCCACAAACCGATGGTAATAACCCGCCAATCCCAAAAAACTCCGGATCTCTGTAGCTGATGTGGGTTTAGGCCAGTCTTTAATTGCCTCAATCTTCTTAGGGTCCACCTGAATACCCTCTGCTGATACAATATGACCCAAGAAAGCAACTGAACTCAACCAAAACTCGTATTTTGAAAACTTAGCATATAACTGGCTGTCTCTCAGAGTCTGAAGAACGATCCGAAGATGCTGCTCATGCTCCTCTTGACTACGGGAGTAGATCAAGATATCATCAATGAAAACAATCACAAAGGAATCCAGATAGGGCTCGAACACCCGGTTCATCAAATCCATAAATGCTGCTGGGGCATTTGTTAGCCCAAATGATATAACTAGAAACTCATAACGCCCATACCGAGTCCAAAAAGCTGTCTTAGGGACATCGGATGCCCTAATCCTTAACTGATGGTAGCCAGACCTCAAATCAATCTTCGAAAAAACCTTGGCACCCTGAAGCTGATCAAATAAGTCATCAATCCTCGGCAGTGGATACTTGTTCTTGATGGTGACTTTGTTCAACTACAGATAATCTATGCACATCCTCACCGATCCATCTTTCTTCTTTACAAACAACACGGACGCACCCAAGGAGAAACACTAGGCCTAATGAATCCCTTATTGAGCAAGTCTTGCAACTGCTCTTTCAATTCTTTCAACTTTGGCGGGGCCATACGGTATAGCGAAATTAAAAAGGGCTGAGTGCCCGGAACCAAATCAATACAGAAGTCAATATCCCTATCGGGTGGCATCCCCGGTAGATCTGCAGGAAATACCTCTGGAAACTCTCGAACAACTGGTACAGAATCCATTGAGGAACCTCCACACTAGAATAGCGGACATAAGCCAGATAATCTAGACAACCCTTCTCGACCATACGCCGAGCCTTCACATAGGAAATAACCCTGAGAGTAGAATGACCAGGAGTCCCTCTCTACTCTGATCGAGGCAAACCCGGCAAGGCTAAGGTCACTGTCTTGGCGTGACAGTCCAATATAGCATGATAAGGTGACAACCAATCCATCCCCAGAATGATATCTAAATCAACCATATTGAGAAGTAGGAGATCTACACTAGTCTCAAGACCCCTAATAATAACCACACACGAACAATAGACACGATCTACAACAATATAATCCCTTACAGGTGTGGACACATATACATGGGCACTCAAAGAATCACGTGGCACAACCAAATATGAAGCAAAATAGGATAACACATATGAATAAGTAGAACTCAGATCAAATAGCACTGAGGCATCTCTACTACAAACTGAAACCGTAACTGTGATAACCGCGTCAGATGACTCAGCCTCATGCTTGGCTAGAATAGCATAGCATCGAGGCTGGGCCCCACCACTCTGAACTACATCTCGAGGACGAGCCCTGTCTGGCTGGCCTCCACCTCTAGCGGCCTGACCTCCACCTCTAATGCCCCGACCTCCACCTCTAGCTGTCGACCCCTACCTCTAGCTGGCTAAGCGGGCGGTGAAGCACTTGGTGCCGGAACCATGGCACGAGAACCTTGATACTGAGAACTACTCCATGCTCGAGGACAATACCTAGCAATGTGCCTCGGATCACCGCAAGTATAACAAGACTTCGGCTTCTGAGACTGTTGACCCTGAAACTGACCCTGGCGGCCTGAGTAACCACCCTGAAAACTTTGGAGCGGAGGTGCACTAATAGTAGTTGGTGGTGCACTGTAGGCTGGCTGATCGGAATACTGCATATGAGGGCCACGGCCACCTGAAGCACCGTGAGAAGCCTGTAGTGCTAAACGAAATGGCCTGGGAGGATGGCCTCTACCAAAAGTACCCCTGCCTCCAGACGAGGCACCACTGAACCACCCTAATGACGAGGCCTCCTGTCAGATCCCTGACCACTCCCCTGAGATAGAACCATCTCAACTCGCCTGGCAACATTGGCTGCATCCTGGAAAAAAATCTCACTCCTAGTCTCCATTGCCATCTGCAATCTGATAGGTTGAGCAAGTCCCTCAATAAACCTCCTCACCTTCTCTCTCTCGGTGGGGAGTATAAGAAGAGCATGACGGGCCAAATCAACAAATAGAGTCTCGTACTAAATGACGATCATACTGCCCTGCTAGAGATGCTCGAACCACCTGTGATAGTCCTCTCTCAGTGTAACAGGAAAGAACTTCTCAAGGAATAACTGAGAGAATCGGTCCAGAGTCAAAGCACGCGATCCATCTGGTCTAGTCAACAGAAAATTATTCCACCATCTCTTGGCGGACCCTATCATCTGAAATACAACAAAGTCGACCCCATTGGTCTCTACTATCCCCATGTGCTGCAGCACCTCATAGCAGCGGTCAAGATAATCCTGTGGGTCCTCAGAAGGTGCCCCGCTGTAATGAACTGGAAAGAGCTTGGTGAACTTGTCCAATCTCAACAAAGCCTCAGAAAGATATAGCTGATCTCTGGGGTGAACATGTCCAATCTCTGTGGACCCTATCAACCGCAATAACTAGTTGAACTACTCCAACTGGCTAAGCTGTCGGAGTCTGAAACTGAGGAGCCATCTGCTCCGGAGTATGGGTAGCGGAAGTCTATGCTCCTCCCCCAGCCTGAGAGACGGCTGGTGCAACAGGGAATGTGCCAGTCTGTGCCACACACTCCATGAGGCCCACTAGACGGACCAAAGCATCCTGTAGTACCGGGGTGGCAATGAACCCCTCTAATACCTGAGCTGGTCCTGCCGGAACGGTCTGGGCTGGAGCCTCCTCATCAAACTCTACCTGAGGCTCTGCCTCTGGTGCTGCTACTCGAGCTCTCGTCTGAGCCCTGCCCCTGCCTCGGCCTCTGGCACGGCCACGGCCTCAACCTCTGTCCCTCGTAGGAGCTGCCATTGGGGGCTCTGGCTGCTGCTCAACTGAAGATGCCGTACGTGTTCTCGCCATCTACGATAGAACAAGAGTAGAAGAGTTCGATTAGTACTGAGAGAACAAAATTCGCACGACAAAGAAGAATAGAAGTGAACTTGTTCCTAAACTCTGTAGCCTCTGGGAGATAAGTACAGATGTCTCCGTACCGATCCCCCTAAGCATGTTCGTAAATTGTGAGACTTAGGCAACCTAGTGCTCCAATACCAACTTGTCACGGCCCAAATTTCCCACAGTCGGGACCGTGATGGCGCCTAACCTTTCAATTGCTAGGCAAGCCAACAATAGAGATTAATACACTAACTCTTAAAAATTCTGTAAATATCAACAATTTAACCATAACGGATTAAAGAAGTGCGGAATTCTGTAATAACCCAATTAATACTTATACATAACTACCCAGAATCTGGTGTCACAATCCACAAACTACTAAGATTTAACTACAAGTAAAGTGTCTAAAGGAAATACATCTGTTTTCGATACAAATGAAACAGTAAAGGGAATGCATAGAAGGGGACGCTAGGGCCTGCGGACGCCAACAGGACTACCTTGGGTCTCCAACAGATCAAGCCAGTAGCTAGACTCAGGGTCAACTCGGTCCGGTACCAAAATCTGCACTGAAAGTGCAGAGTGTAGTATCTGTACAACCGACCCAATGTACTAGTAAGTGTCGAGCCTAACCTCGGCGAAGTAGTGACGAGGCTAGGACAAGGCAACAACATAATATATGCAGTTAAACAATATACGGGCATAATAACAAATAATAGAAGCTAAACAGATATTAACGGGAGGGGGAGAACATGCTGAGGGGAGTACAAGATCATGAGAAAAGGTAGCAGTAAAGAAACACAGCAAACAACATGCTTTGCACCAATGGAAATATTAAACATAGCAAAAACAAGTGCACGACCTCACCCTTCATGCTTTACTCTCATCCTCACCATAATAATTGAAAGAAACGATGATAATGAATATAGAATGACACGACATCACCCTTCGTGCTTTACACTCTTCCTCACATGATAATGAATATGAAATGGCACGGCATCACCCTTCGTGCATTACACTCTTCCTCACATGATAATGAATATGAAATGGCACGGCATCACCCTTCGTGCATTACACTCTTCCTCACATGCTAATGAATATGAAATGACACATCATCACCCTTCGTGCTTTACACTCTTCCTCACCCAAACAACAAAATAATAACAATCAGGAGATAGAATTTTTAATAACAAGTCCCGTTTCACATTCAATTTCACAACGTCAACCTCAACTTTGAGTCAATACTCAATTAATATCCAATTCCATAAAAACATGATAAGAATTGCCCAACATAAAGAATAACTAGTCTAAGCATGAACAACACGAATAAAGAATGCAACGATCACAAGAATAAGACTCACTCGCATGCTATGACTCGACAACAACACATATGTACTCGTCACCTCACCTATACGTCGTACTCAACAAGCAAACACATACCAAATAGGAAACAATACATAATCCCTCAAGCCAAGGTTAGACACAACACTTACCTCGCTTCGCGAGCCACTCAATGCTCAATCACCGCTTAACCCTTCACACAAGCCTCTGGACCAATAGAATCTAGAAAATCACCAACCAAATAGTTCAATTCAAGCCTTAGGAACTACTCACAATAGCAAGGAATTCAATTTAGGCCATTTTGGAAAAAGTCAACACCCAGACCCGCTTGGTCCAAACCCAAAATTCGGACCAAAACCCAATTACCTATTCACCCCCGAGCCAGGATATATAATTGGTTTTTGAATCCGACCTCAATTTGAGGTCTAAGTCCCCAAATTTTGAAATCCCTAGTTTCTACCTAAAATTCCCCAATTCCACCATAAAAATCTTAGATTCTAGGTTGAAATCTTGTAAAATTATGTGAAAGATTGAAAGAAATGAGTTAAGAATCACTTACCTATGATTTGGGGAAGAAGTGTTCTTTGGAAAATCGCCTAGAGGATTTCTTCTTTTGAAAGATTTAAAAAATGAGCAAAAATCCTGTCTAAGTCCCTTTTACACAGCTGCAGATGTCGCATTTGCGACCTGAGCTTCGCAATTGCGAAGCTCGCAATGAGAGAAAGGTATCGAAAATGCGAACCTGTCGCTTTTTTGCTTCTGTCGCAAATGCGAACATATTGTTCGAAAAGCGGAGCTGGGATTGCAATTGTGACCACCTTCTTCGCAAATGCGAAGAACCCCTTCCCTAGACTAACTTCGCAAATGGGAAAGATTGTTAGCATTTGCGAACATAGGCTGGCCCAACTTCTCTTCGCATTTGCGATGAGAAGCTCGCAAATGCAGACCAAACAGTGGTCATAAATGCGAAGCTTGACCTCGCATTTGCGAGGTCTAAGGCCTGCAACAAAAACCAGCAGTGATCAAATTTCTATTTTCACTCCGTAGCCTATCTGAAACCCACCCGAGCCCTCGGGGCTCCAAACCAAACATGCACACAAGTCTTAAAATATCATATGAACTTGCTCACACGATCAAATCGCCAAAATAACACCTAGAACTATGAATTTAGCACCAAATCAAATGAAATTCTCACGAACACTTTGAAATTTCTATTTTCTCAACCGGATGTCTGAATCACGTCAAATCAACTCCGATTCTCACCAAATTTCACATACATGACTTAAATATTATATTTAACCTCTATCGAGCTCCGAAACTGTAATACGGACCCGATGCCAACAAGATCAAACATTAACAATTCCTTAAAAACCATTAAATTTTCAAAATTATAATTTTTAACAAAAATTCATTACTCGGGCTAGGGACCTGCGTATCCGATTTCGGGCATATGCCAGGTCCCATATTTCGATACGGATCCACCGGGACTGTCAAAATACGAGTCCGGGTCTGTTTACTCAAAACGTTGACCGAAGTCAACTAAATCATAAGATGACCCTTTTGGGTCATCACAATAACTTTTAATTAGCTCTATATTCTATTTTCATATTTCGTCATTTATATGCAAAAATACTTCTAAATGAGGAATTTTCAGAAACTAGTATATTTTAGTGGCTATTAACTTCCTATAGCTACCATATACATAATTACTTTCTATTGCTACTATTCAGTTGTTATGGTAGTGTATACGTTGTATTCGCGCTACTGCATTCATGACTACAGTAGCAAAAGTCGCCTAAAAACAGAGGGTTATAGTTGTGCATGATTGTATTCACATGTATTCGCGCCATGTATTCATGAATACAGTAACGACAATCACCTTAAAAATAGGTATGTCCAGCTACTAATAACAGAAATAGGATCAATTAGCGTGATATACTCCTAATATAACTCAACAAAATCAATTCAAACATGCCTCATTATCAACCCAATTAATTAAAATAATTTTTCAGTTGTATATAACTTTTGTATATGGCGTGTTCCAATATTTGTCTTTTATTGTTGCATTCATTAAATTCAATGTTCGTATTTACTTTATTCGCTATTTTGTATTCTGTGTATTCAAATGTATTTGTATTAATAGTATTTTAGTTATTCCTAATACATATTATTACTGATGTATTCAATATATTTCATTGGTTGTATTCATTGTATTTTTTTATTCAGTGCATTTTACTGTATTTTAAAATTAAATGTATTCACTGTTTATATTTTGTTCTATTTCAATGTTTGTTTCAGTGTATTTCAATGATTATATCTTGTATTCATGCATATTGTATGTACAATATACATGAATACAGGTGTATTCAACTGTATTAAAAAAATGCAAACCTTCGAAATACATAAATACATGATGAAAAAAATATTTATACAAAAATACAATGTGATTGAGTGAATTTGTACAGAATACAATGTATTTATATCATTGTATGTGACTAAATAGCAAAGGAGAGAGGAAATTCCATCGGAGATGGGCATTTTTCGGCCAAGAAAAGAAGAAAGTTCGTCGGATCCGTACAGAATATAGTATCCGTCGTTCATGTTACAGTACCTATGCTCTACTCGGATCATTCCGACATCGTTTTTACTTCGCACAGTGGCCCTAGCCCCAGAGCGATGAGCCCCTCCTTGCTATGGAGGAATCTGATTTTGAAGAAAAGGTCCGTCTTTCCCCTTCTTTCTCCCAATAGTTTAGAAGTATTTTTAATTGCAGTAGCCCTAGAGGATTCGGCCAGAGAACTCATGATTAAAAGAAGGTATTTTGCTTGAAGAGAGAGAGAAAGAAGAAAATTTTCTGAGAGAGAATCGTGTGTTAATTGAAAGAAAGAGAGAGGAAAAATATAAATAACGTATTTCATGCATCAATGGTAGTATATACCATAAATACCTATTTTGCTATAAAATATAACAAGTATCTATAGAAAATAATATTTTAAAATAATTTTAATTTATAGTAAATAGAGGGTATACCTTTGCTATAGGAGGTAAAAGTTCCTTCCAGTTTTCAATGAGTTGACCAATCAGTTTGTAAGGTAAAGTTGGAAACAGACTTTATAACTTTCTTCAATTCAGCCCATAATAGATCGACTTTACATCTACAGGCCCAAAACGGCAATTTCACAAATTTACTCAAGACGATTTTGATCAAATAAAAATATATTATACATTTTATGATTTGGAACGGGAAAAAATAAAATGTAAAAGGTAGTTGTCACGGTTGTTTTGAAGTTTTTTGAAGAGCCAGTTGTACTTGTATATGAAGAGAACGAAAACGGGCTTAGGTGATAGTTAATTTTGACTAAACTTTATTGGACAAAGTGTCATAACTAGAAAGGGCCATTAGAAAACCTTCTACTTTTTTCTCCAACTTAATTAAGCAAAATGTTGTTGTCAATAAGGTAATCCAACTTATTCCTCCACTGATTCGATCGCAATTGTGATGTAATCAATGACTCGCTTTGCATTCTTTTCCTCTTAATCAATAATTTGTGTTTATCTGACTTTTCTGTGAGCTAAGGGCCTACCGTAAACAATCTCTTTTTAAAGGTAGAGGTAAAGATGACATACACGCTACCCTACCTAGATCCCACTTGTGGAAATACACTGAGTTTGTTGTTATTGTTGTTGGATGGACAAAACTCTATTTTGTTTCAGCATTCTAAGTTCTAACAATCTGATATAACCTATAATAGGAAATGATCTTGGTCAAGCAAAAAAAATGTGTAACGCTTCTAACGCATCAATAAGGCTGATTAATTTTTAATTTTTTGTTGATTTTTGGCTTATATGTTTACCGGACACGTAAATTAAGCTAAAAAATACTTACAAAAATAATTTTTGGATTTGCATATGAACTTACTCAAACAACTCCAAAATAGGACAAAAGTAATTGCTACTATCTTTCAGAAAGCACAAAACCAAAGATTGAATTAAATACTAGTAAAATTGGAAATTAAAGTGAAAAAGAGGAGCAGTGTGCTTGGATTGGCTAGCAATAACTAAGAAGATATTTTGAGGTCATTGCCTAAATCACATTCCATTAGCTACAGCCTGCACAGTAGCGAGAAAGGCGTTAAGGGTTTTCAGTATTGGCAAGTAAGGGTAGTAAAGGGGCTGAAGTTGCGATTAAAGACTTTTCCGAGCCGTGAGCAGGACACTATCATATACGCTTTGAGACTTATGTGTGGGGCTTAGTTATGTGAGGCTTACTTTCCAACCCCGACTATGCTTCCCTAAACACACCTAATGCTTAACGCTCCGAGACTAGACCTGCCAATAGTTTCTATGCAAATCATGTGTGGAATTCACTAATTAGCATTGTTGACTATCAAATTTGTTTTAACAAAATGAATAATTATAGTTTCTTTTTATCTATAGGAATATGAAAATTTGTGAAAAATCAAATAATGAACCATAATATTAGAAATTTACTAATTAAGAAGAGGGTGAATATTTATTTGAATATTTCTTTTGAAAATAGATAAGCAAAATTTTTATTTTTACTTGATAGATCTTTATGTCTTAGTTCTATGTCTCTCAAAATTATCATACATTGATTATATTAATATTTTTTAAAAATTAATTTATATTTACATCATGAAGGAGTAATATTTTTAAATTACAGTGTTGATAAAAATTATGAGTATTTATTTTTAAGAAGGTAAATATGCAGTTTGAATAATATTTTTTTAAAAGAAATTATTGACTTCTAATTATTTGATAGTTTGAAACGTTGATATTAATTTATATTCGCAGTAACTTAATAGTATTGCATTATTTATACTTGTAAAACATTGCTAGATATTTTTATTTTATATGAGTTTCTTTAATTCTTTTTAATTTTCATGAACTTTTTAATGTATCTTATATATATTTTTGTATAACAATACTTATATTATTAATTTATAAACTTAAAAAATTAAAGATCTGCGTGGGGCTTACGCCCCACGTCTTTGACGCTTTGCCTCGCTCCGTATTAGGTAAAATACCTCGCCCCACCCCGCCTCATGCCTTCGCATTTTAAAACCGTGGTTAAAACTATTCATCATCACAATACATTGACAAATTGAAATTTTTTTGCAAAAAGTGTTCAAGGCGAATTATAATATGAATATATATATATATATATTATATATATAAATAATATATATATATATATATATATATATATATATTATATATTTAGTGGCATAAGTCATAACCCCATAGTACCTAAGCATCTCAATAATCCTCTTTTACTTTTTCTTTTTTAATTTCTTTTAATTGTATAAGGAAATTAACTTGAGAAAGAAATTCAAGGAGAAAAGAAATCGTGAAAATTTAATATTTCTTTTTTCGCAACTTGCCTTTGCATGAACATATAATATTTGATTTAATCTCTACAGCTGTTTGCTTTTGTAAAGTGACTTCATATCAATTTAGAGGCTTCAATAATGATTCTGCCTGAGACCAAGAAGATGACTACCAAAGTTTTATCAACTGAGCCTTTCTTTATTGCCCGACCACACTCTTCATCATTTTTTTGCCCAGTATATTTAAAAATATAATAAAATAATAAAAGAAGAAAAAGAGTATTACAGAGAAAGGTAGAGAGAGAATTCTTATTGATTTAGGATGAATTATGATGAAATAGAACCCCTCTATTTATAGCGGAAAAGTGACTTAGTCACGTAAAAACCCTAAAATCTCTCTAAATATAAACATTCACCTTAAATACTATATCTGCTTATAACACTCCCCCTTTAATGTCTATTTAACAGATAATGTGCCTCGTTAAAACCTTAATTAAAATAAAACACAGCGAGAAAAAAATTCTAGAGAAGAAAAAAGAGTATACATGTTTTAATAATACGCCTTTTGGTTGCCTCATTAAAAACCTTGCAAGGAAAACCTATTGGGACAAAACCTTGTAAGGGAAAAAGAGTACAACGCGTATTAACTCTCCCCTATGAGAGCATCAATTCACATCTTTAAGCCTTTGCATTCCAATCTTGTGCACCATCTTCAAAAGATCGTTGGTAGAGATTCAACAAACAAATCAACCATATTAACTTATTTGTTTCACCTTGAAATCATCATCCCTAATAGATGTATTGTCTTCATATGATCTTGTTGGAATGTCATTTCAATATCTTCACATAGAGGTGAAAACTCTTGCTATCATATTATCATGCTTATAGTTATAGCAAGATACATTTGTGCAAAAATTGCACTGAGGATGTAGTACTTCATGACCATGAATTCTATATGCTTTAAGACATTTAAATCCTTCAGGGATTATTAAGTCATATAAGCCAAATAAATAGACTTTAGATGCATATCAAGTTTTCATGTCATGCTAGACATATAAGATAAATAAAGGTGATAGCACACACCATTGACTTTATATTTTCAAGTGTTTGAACTGCAGGTCCAAAACTACATGTCTTTCATATGAAACTGTCACGACCCATATATTCCATTATAGGCCGTGATGGCACCCAACACCGTTGTTAGGCAAGCCAACGCTGCTCAACTAGTGAGTTCTCATTTATTTTATTAAAAAATCCCAACATTTACTTAACTTAAATTTAAAACATTAGATAAATAACGAATTTATAAGGCAATTGAAACGGAAATGACTAAAGGAAATCATAATTATAGGAATACATCCCAAAATCAAGTCTACTAATAAGTGCCAAGGATCTAGTGTCACAAGTGTGTGGACAACTAGTAGAATATACAAAAGAAGACTACCCTACTGTCTGAAATAAGTAGACAGATACAAGCAAAAGAGAAACGCCGGTATGCTGCTGAACGGCTAGGGTGGGGGCAGCTCACCGTAAGTCTCAGTCCGAATCAAGTGTGCGCGCCTGGCGGATAACTAGATGCACCTGCCTCAGATCCTATACAATTAAGTACAGAAGCGTAGTATGAGTACAGAAACAATATGTACGTAGTAAGTATCCAGTCTAACCTCGAAGAAGTAGTGACGAGGGGTCGACTTGACACTTACTAGGGCCAATAATAATATAATTTAAGTGTTACTCTAAACATGAATAGCATGAATAATAATGACAATTTAAGAACAGGGAGAAGTAGGATATTCTTTCATAAACAACATGTCAATTTCGGTCATATCATGTAACAACTTACATTTCAAAGCACTTAAGCAGTATAAATCACGGAAAGTTCTAAATAAACAACATGCGCAAATTATGCCGAGGATGTATGGCCCGGTCCAACATAATATTAAACTGTGCACTGCTAGAGAGTAGAATGGTGCAAACCATAAATGCATCTATTTACTACTGAGGCGCTCGGCCCGATCCACAATTAACAATTTATTTTCAAGAAAGCACACATTGCCTATTTACAGTCAAGTATTTCATACAAATACTTAAGTGAGTGAGTATAACCGTCTGCATTTGTTTTACCAATTTCCAGCATGACTTAAGTGATTATAGTAACAAGTAAGGGCGCAAGCATTGCAAGTATAGCATGATACAGGTCCTAAACTACCTGGACAATTAGCATAATACTAGCTACGTACGGACTCTCGTTACCACGTACGTATATAGCTCCCACAGATATGTACATACACTCCTTTAATTCACCAATGGGGTTAATTCTCTCTTACAAGGTTAGAAAGGAGACTTATCTCGTCTCAAGCCTACTTCCCACTTCAAGAACACGCCCAAATCTCCAAATTTGACGCCGGACGACTCGAAAATAGTCAAATATTATATAAACTAATCAATCTATGCTCAAAAGTTCACAATTCCACCATTTAAGTGATTACCCAACCCAAATTGCAAGATTCCTAAAATTCACCCCCGGGCCCACATGCCCGGATTCCGAAAATTTTCGAAGAAAGTTGTTACCCATAACCTTAGGATCAAGAATATATGATTTCTACTACATTCCATAACAAATTTCGTGGTTAAATCTCATTTTTATCAAAAACCTAGGTTTTACTCTAAACCCATAATTCCACTAATTTACATGTTGTAATCTACCCATAAACTATGTATTAAACTCACATTAGGTAGAAGTTACTTACCTCGCAAAGCTAGGTCGAAATCTCCCCTTTTGAAGCTCCCAAATCGCGCGAGAATGCAATAAATGACCCCAAATATGCCTAAGTCCTGATTTTAAACACACTGCTCAGCTGCCCCCTTCATCGCGAACGCGATAGGGGCCTCGCATTCGCGAAGGCCATTGGCTCAGGCCCTTCATCGCGAACGCGACACTAGACTCGCGAACGCGAAGGAAAACGCTGGCCCGGCCCAGCTACTCTACTCTACGCGAACGCGAGCCAAGCCACGCGAACGCGAAGGCTCGAGGACCTAGACCTTCGCGAACGCGAAGGGAAAAAGCTCCCCAGCCACAGCACCCCAAATCCTTCATCACGAACGCGAGGGTGCAATCGTGTTCGCGAAGAAGGAAACCAGAAGCAGCAAATCTAGTGTATTTCATCTCACCTGCGGGTGGTCCGAAACACACTCGAGCCTCTCGGGATCCCGTCCAACAACTCCAACAAGTATATAAACATAATACAGACTTGATCGAACTCTTGAAATGCATAAAACAACAACGAAACCAAGAATCACACCCCAAAACCAAATTGAATCAAACTTTGAACTTCAAGTTTTCCAAATTCGCCGAATGCGTCGAATCATACTTAGGCTACTCGGATTGACACCAAATTTTGTGTGTAAGTCTTAAATGACACTACGGAACTATTTCTGGTCTTGGAATTCCGTTCGACCTCGATATCACAAAAACCCGCTCCAAACCAAATTTAAAGAACTTCAAAATCCTTAAAGAATTAACTTTTACTATTAGGCGCCAAAATGCTCCCGGGTCATTCAAAACCCAATCCGGATACACGCCCAAGTCCGAAATCATCATACGAACCTGTTGGAACCTTCAGATCCGGATTCCGAGGTCGTTTACTCAAAATATTGACCGAAGTCAAACTTGGCCTTTTAAGCCAACCTTAAGGAACCAAGTGTTCCGATTTCAACCCAAACTCTTCCAAATCCCGAACCAACCATCCCCGCAAGTCATGAATCAGTAAAAGCAAATACGAGAAGTCTTATTTAGGGAACGAGGTTCTAGAAATCAAAACACCCAATCGGGTCGTTACAAAAACCAATTCTATTTGAATTGTGTCTCTTCTATTTGGCCAATATTTTTGTGTCTGTATTCGACAGACTTGAGGTCCTCATCTATACTTAGAGCTATGATAGATGTCGTTGACGAACATTTTATATAGGTTCCAACTTCCTTTTTTTTTTATAAAGACATAATATAGAGATCTCTTCATTTATATTTTCAGGAACCTGAATCTCTCATGAGGTTTTATGAAATGTTATGTCATGTGATCTTCTTGATCACCTGCCTCCTTTATTATGATCATTTTGATCATTTGTTCATCTTCTTTATCAAGAAGTTTATTTGAAACTGATTTGTCTATATGCTTTAAACGTACCATAGACTTTGTCCTTCTCGGGCTTATTTTAATAAGAGCATTTTCAGTGAGAATATAGTTACTTTCTTTGGGTCAGCAAATGCATCCAGCATACTTTGCAATATATTGCAAATGAATTATCTTTTTTATGAACTTCAAGTTCATATTATCGTATTCGAGGATCTAGATATACAAATGATAATTCATTTCACATAACTTTTCTCAACTGTTTATTTTGTCCCTCTCTCATGTTACAAAAGCTAACTTTCTTCCACAATTTTGGGAACACATCTTTGTGAATTATGGTGTTAATAAAAATAGACACCGCACATCAATAATAATAAGATGAAATTATTTGGTTCCTGACCCTGAACCACTTGTGAGGGGAGAATGTAATATACTTTCGTATATAACGTATATCAAACTGATATAGATAACTTTGTTCTCATGAGCAACAATTTAGCTATTAAGTGGAGGCACTCAATAAATTATTTTGCTAAACCAGTTGTGATGTAAACCAACTTATCAAGATAAAATATCTTGAATAAAAAATCTGGAATGTGCTCTAAATTAAATTATTGAGCAGGTTATCTGGCAAACACCATGTTGCATGTTAATAATAATCGCACATGTAACCATCTCATAGATGCATCTTATGTGGTATACATGGCAGGTGAATGGGCCCATATTCACCTTTGATATTTCCAGTATTCATGGGATTCAATCCCAATTTTAATTGGTCTATTAATTAATGAGAACAAGCAATGTTAGAGAATTCGTAAAAAACTTTCCATTTCTTTAATATTTGCCCATGTGAATTCTCTTTTCTTTTTGCATATCGTACTTAAATTAACATGCCGAAACCAATTATGCCAATTGAATAGATAAAGTTTAGATTTACACCATGACGTGTGCATTATCAATAAACTCCAAGTTTATTATGATATGGGTTTTTATATCAATAAATATCTACTTTATTATGGTATTCTTTTATTTGTGTAGTACAAACTGGAGAATAAAGCGGGTAACTTTTTACATACATATTACCTCGCTACAAGTTGTAGTAAAAGAAGATATTAACTCTTTCATTTATTTAAAGTCTCAATATAGCCAACCGCTTTCGCGAATATTTTAGAGACTCAATTAAATTTCTTTGAGACTTACTACAACATAATGCCTTATTGATAATCAATTTTATTCCTCCAAAAAAGTAATAATTCGCTTTTTCAGAGCTCTCAATTAATTTGGTACTACCACATATTCATCAACATTCATATGGTGAATATCTCTTTTAAAGAGAAGTTATACCGTTATGGTCATAGTCAGAATTCTATACAAGATCTGTTCTTTGCATTACTGTTGCCCTTGAATAAGCACATCGCCAAAATATTTTAGCGTACAATAGGTGTGTGACCAATGACCATTCATGCCATAATAATGACATTATTTTCTTATTTTCCCTCGAACCTCATTCTAGAGGCGAGTGTAGTATATTCACTACCACTAGCACGTTCATATTTTTCTAAGAATGAATATGTATTCATAAATCACATGTTGTCACATTCACATCATGAATGGACCATAATCATCTATATGTGCTTTACAAAATCTCATATCAAATCGATGACAAATATTACTTTCACAAAGTGAAGGATTATTTTGAGAATCCTTATTGTTCTCATTACTACAATGATGACGATTATAATTTCGTATATTGCCACGTCCACATCCATTGATACATTCATAGTAATAATTTTTGTCTTCCTTCAATCTTATCACATACGGCTATCACATTCTCTTAAAGGTATGAGAATGGAGCAAATTCAATGAGACGGGTTTTCAATTTGTTGCCCACAATCATACATGAATTTGATCATGGCAAGGCATAAAAATTTTACCTTTGGATGGTTATAATTTCTTTCAAACTCTATTAGAGTTACAAACAAAATTTATCGTTTTTGCTTGTATTTAAAATTAAATTATAGAATGTCAAGAATTTAAAAGAGAAAAGTAAAGTAAAATACTTATCTTAAATCCAGAATTTAATCATGAATGAAGTTCATGGAACAATTGACAATCATTATGCTCAATCTCAAAGCTTCTACTCAATTGGTTAGAGTTTAGTGCTGATAACGTGTTATAAAACAATAAAAGAAGAAAAAGAGTATTACAGAGAAGAGTAGAGAGAGAGAATTCTTATTGATTTAGGATGAATTATAATGAAATAGAACCTCTCTATTTAGAGGGGAAAACTGACTTAGTCACCAAGTAACAAACCCTAAAATCTCTCTAAATATAGACATTCACCTTAAACACAATATTTATTTATAACAAAAAAGATATTTTTATACTAACATTTCTTTTTATTGATTCCATACATATCCAATCATTTCCTTAAAATAGTAAGGTCGGTTGCTGCTCCCGTCCTAATGACTAAAGTTTGCTGCTCCCGTCATATAAGGTTAGTTTCTTTTTATGTGCATATATTGCTCATGCTCCAAAAAGACTAATCCGTGCATTTGAATGAGTGCTAAATTATTTATTCTAAGGATCAGACATTGCAACAATAATAATATATTTAGTATTATCCCACATCGTGGAGTGTGGGGAAAGAGTAGTGTGTACGCAGATCTTACCCCTACTTTGTAAAGATAGAGAGGTTGTTTCCAATAGCCCTCAGCTCAGGAAAGCATAAACATCACATTAATGAAAATATAGACAAGAAGGTACAACACCAAAAATGTTTGACTCAAAAGATGTTAACTCTTTTTAAGCAAATCAATCAAAAAGATGAAGGGGTAAATCGTAGTCAAGAATAATAAACCCTAGGATAGTTTTTAGGAAGATGGACTTGCCACACTAGAAGAGATAGATCAGTAGAAAGATAAAGAGTAGAGAAAAAGAGAGAGAATTTGTATTTCTTGTTCCTCCAAAAAGATCCCCCTTATTACAAGACCTGGATCCCCCTTATATAATGGAGGATCCTTTACACATTACAGGAACGACAAAAGGAAAAGTATATTTTATAATGGAACCGACGACGACGCGAGGACGTCTCTCCTTTCCTTCCTGGGTCGCCTCTTCCCTCTATACCGACACGTTGATACCCAATGATTGTTCATGCTACCTTTGTGACGTGATCGACCAAATTCGAACCCATACAGTTAGTCCCTCCGCTTGTCGAGGTCGCAGTGAGGTGCGTCCTCGATGGGCGGAATTAGTGCCTCTTTTAAAGAGAATTTGGCTTGCCGAAACGTTACGCCGTGGCCAGTAGAGGAGATCGTAATCACATTCGACGGAACGTTGAAAAGAACGCTCCTCCCTGGATGACGTCAACGTTTGTATGCGTCATCATTATGCGTATTTTCGAGGCAGAAAAGCTGACGGTTTGGCGCTTGGTTTCCCGTGCTGATTTGAAACCTGCCGCCTCGATTCTGGCGCCACCCAACCCTATAAATGGGTGAAGGGTTCAATCTCGCTGAAGAACTTTAGCCACTCTCGAGAATTCTTCGATCTTCTTCTCCCATTTTCGCGTATCCTTATTTTCTCGCTTTCATTTTCGATCGGAAGCCTTCTTTTCTCATTCTCCATTGGTGTGACTCGCTACCTCTATACAAAATCATGCCGAAATCTCGTCGCCCTACTGATGAGGTTCCTGAGATTGTCCCGGTGAGTGCAGTGCCTTTCTCCGATAGCGGAGAAATAGAGGTGGAGGATGACGACAGTCCTCTTACAGTGGAGGCATTATTACCACGGCATCCCTCATCTCGGAGTGACTTCAGTAAGAACCCACTTCTTACTCCGAGCCCCATACTTTTCGAGACAGACCAAACTCATCTCGACGCTTTTCGTATAAAATACGATATCCCTGCCCACGTGGAGATGGTTCTGGCGGGTGGGGACTATGCTAAGTTCACTGACCCGGGTACTGCGCTTTCTATGAGTACCCGTTTATGATCGGTTATACCCTGCCTATTTTTCCTTTGGCGGATGAGTTCTGCAGATTCTATCATATCTGCCCGGCTCAGCTCACGCCATACACACTCAAAGTGCTCTTTTTGTTGACTAAATATGCGGAACTAGTCGGGAGTGACGTCAGCGTGCACCACCTCTTGCATTTAGTCTCGCTCGGTTTCCTTAGGGGCACCATGATGCACCTAAGGCTTCGTGGCACGAAGGCGTTGGTGGTCGGAACAGACGATCGGCCGAGCCGTAAGTATTGGCACAAATACTTCTTTATCAAGACTGAGCACATGGTTTCTAACCCCGCCGGGTTCCCAGAAAAGTGGAACGACAATCGTAAGTATCCTAGTTCAGTGTATTCTCCATCTTCCGCAAATGTTGCTTCTGATCGTTTGTTTTGCAGCTATGGCTCGCCCACCCCAGCCCGTCATCGGCCTCAGGAACTGGGTTGTCGGCCTGTTGCCCCATGCGGAGGAGACGCAAACTTGGGCCGCCTTCATTCAGCGCTACGGCCCTAAGGCTTCCTCAGTTAAACCTTTGATTTATTGCATCGCCGGTCGTGTGGCTCTATCTTACTTATACGATTTTTGTTGATGACAGGTCAGGGAGCTTCTAGGAGAAAGGCGCCAGTCCCTGCTTTTAGGCGACCTGCTGCTGTCATAGGAGCTCAGGACGTCTTATGTACGTCTGTTCGAGAGGGCCGTCCTCTACCTCTTTGGCGGGGAACTCTGTCCGCATCTGCGACGGCAAGAGACACACCCTCGCTGGCGCCAACCTCTCATCCTATCGACAAATCCTCTGATGGTGACGAACCATTAGAGAGGAAAAGGAGAAGGTTGGAGTTAGGAAAGGGGGTGGCTACTGATGCTGACGGGAGTGTGGCATCTCGGACGACGTCAATGCCTGTGTTCATGGCTGAGGCTATTTTGTCAGGGAGGTCAGCCCACGAGAGGAGGGCTGCCCCTGGAGCTAGCTCGGTGCGCTCCGCTGAGGGGGGTGCGTCGACTAACGTTGGAGGGCCTAGTATGGAAGCTGACGGGTCGGGTTCCGACGTCGCACCGGAGGATGTAAATGAATTTTTGGGTCGCCACACCTTTGTGGAAACGACGACGGATGGATCTGACCGTCGCATAGAAATCCCGGGGGATTACAATTTGCTGCTAAATAGTGAGCAGGTCGCATCGACCCTTACCCTTTTATGCATCGCTCCAGAGAGCGAGACGCTTAGAACGATGAGCGATACGGAGCTGTCTCGGAAGGTCACTGGCATGGCCCTTCAGGTGGGTTTCCCCCTCCCCTTTTCTTTTGTGTTGTAGGGTTGACATGGAAATGTGTGCTTACTTCTTTTTCCTCTTTTCAGACCCTCGCCCTGGAGGTAGAGAGGGATCTTCGTGAAGGAAGGAGGACGGATATTTATAAGAAAATGTCGACGAAGTACCAGCAGCACCGTGCCAAGCACCGGGCGGTATCCGACCTCTACCTTCAAGACCCTGAATTCCAGGTGTTCCGCGAAGGGTTCAAACAGTGGGAGGCCCAGTTGGAGAGCAGGGTTGCGGAACTAGAGGAGAAAGATGAGGAGCTTGTGAGGGCCATCGCTCGTAACAGCGAGTTGGAGGTCCTCCTTAAGGCGAAGGAGGATGAACTTCGAGTTGGGTCGAGGGGTGACTGCAGAGAATGCCGACCTACAGTTGAAGGTGGCCGATTTGGGCGCCGAACTGAGCGCCAAGACAGTGGAGATTGACGGGCTCAGGGGCGAATTGAATGCCAGTGCTGATAAGTTGGCCGCCGCTATTTCTGAGACGGTCTCCTTGGAGGATGCCCTCCACCTATCTAGGTCGGAACTTACATAGGAAAGGGAGGCCTCAAGCAGTCGGGTTGCGGAGCTTGAAAGGCGTCTTGGGGAGCTGGGAGCGGAATTGTCCTTGATGTAAAGGCAAGTAGCTCCGCCGAAGGCAGGAGAAGCAGATCGCCGCCCCGGGCCTTCCACATCTCGCCCTCTGGTTGGTCAGGACTCGAATAGTCGTTTATATGAGATGTGGGTCTATGCGGAGGCTCAGTTTGATGTGTATAGAGCCTTTCGCACCGAGGGTCGTGTGACAGAAGTGGAAGTTCAGAAAGTGCACGTTGAGGCACGCACGGCTCGTGAGTCATGTGGATATGAGCCTGACACTCCCGTAGGGAGGGTGTCTCCCCTTACGACGTGAACTGCCTCGATTCAGACTCATGGTATGAAGATGCTTACCCTACTTGGGCCGACGAATAGTTTCAGTTCGGTTGTTCTATTTGAAAGTTTTTGAGCGCTGGTTGTATTAGGGCCCTCCTGTACAGGCGAATGTAAATAACATTTTGCTGTAATATAAACTATTTTTGCCACTTGGTTTGTTCGTCATTTTTTTTTTGTTTAGTTTGAAGCGAGACACTTAGTCTTCGTAGGGACGTACTGATTATTCGTTATAACCACATTTCATCGTGGTTCGCACGAGGTCGAACCGATGTCGCTGGCCTTAGCCATTAGGATGTTGCTTCGACCGTGGTCGAAGTAGTATCCGTCGTAGCCCGAGCGAGGTCGAACCGGTGTCGATGGCCTTAGCCATTAGGATGTTGCTTCGATCGTGGTCGAAGTAGTATCTGTCGTAGCTCGAGCGAGGTCGAAACGATGTCGATGGACTTAGCCATTAGGATGTTGCTTCGACCGTGGTCGAAGTAGTATCCGTCGTAGCTCGAGCGAGGTCGAACCGATGTCGATGGCCTTATGTTGCTTCGACCGTGGTCGAAGTAGTATCCGTCGTATACAAGATGGAGGTATTCATTCGAATGGAGAATTTTGTTCACGCAACGGAGATTTCTATTTATACAATGGGATTTTGTTCATATAATGGAAGTTGCCTGGTGTTCATACAATGGAAATTGCCTGGTGTTCATACAATGGAAATTGCCTGGTGTAGTCCCTTCATTACTTTGGCCCAAAGGTCGTGCCGATGGGCCGAGGTGATGAACATCGCTCTGATCCACAGGGTGTCCTCTGTTGCCGCCTCGTTAAAAACCTCCCTGAGAAAACCCGATTGGGACAAAACTCAGGTAAGGGAAAAAGAGTACGGCTTAGGTGACACCTTTCAGAAGTGGAAATACTTGAGATGGGCGACGTTCCAACTGTTTCGGAGTGGTTTTCCTTCCATCGTTTCTAGTTGGAATGCTCCTTTGTTAGCCATCGCTATGATTTTATATGGTCCGTCCCAGTTGGTTCCCAACTTTCCTTCGTTTGGGTCTTTTGATGCCAGTGTTATGGCTTTGAGGACGTAGTCGCCAACTTTGAGTGTTCTTACCTTTGCTATCTTGTTGTAATATCTCTCTACTTGCTGCTTCTGGGCTATCATTCTTATGTGGGCCATATCTCTCAGTTCTTCGACCTCATCTATGTCTTGCAACCTACTCTCGTCGTTAACTGCGCCACTTATATGGGAGTACCTCAGGCTAGGCTCCCCAACTTTGACGGGTACGACAGCGTCGATCCCGTAGACCAGTGAGTATGGCGTTTCTCCCGTGCTGGACTTTGGTGTAGTTCGATACGCCCATAATACTTCAGGTAGTAATTCGGGCCATAGCCCTTTGGCTTCTTCGAGCTTCTTTATTAATATGTTCAATACCACTTTGTTGGAGGACTCGGCTTGGCTGTTGGCAGCGGGGTGATATGGTGTGGAGAGTATCCGCTTGATATGCCATTTTTCGAAGAACTCAGTCGTTTTCTTTCCGACGAACTGGGGTCCGTTGTCGCAGCTGATTTCTTTGGGGATGCCGAAACGGCATATGATATTCTTCCATATAAAGGTGATGACCTCCTGTTCGCGTATTTGTGCGTAGGCACCTGCTTCCACCCACTTAGAGAAATAGTCAGTTAAAACCAAAAGGAAACGTACCTTTCCTCGTCCTGCCGGAAGGGGGCCGACTATGTCCATTCCCCATTTTATGAAAGGCCATGGCGAGGTGACCGAATGGAGGAGTTCCCCTGCTTGATGTATCATAGGGGCATACTTTTGGCATTTCTTGCATCTACGGACGTAGTCCGCGGCTTCTTTTTTCATCGTAGGCCAGTAATAGCCGGCGCGAATGAGACATCGAACGAGGGCGCGATTCCCTGTATGGGCGCCGCAGTGACCCTCGTGTACTTCCTCCAGTACTTGCCTAGTTTGGTGTGGTCCAAGACATTTGGCTAGGGGGGCGCCAAATGTTCTTTTGTAGAGGTCATATTTACCATGCTGTATCGAGCTGCCTGCACCCGGAGTTTCTTGGCCTCTTTCTTGTCTTGCGGGAGTATTCCATCCTGTAAATAGGACACAAAGCAGTTTCGCCAGTCCCAAGTTAGGTTCAGAGAAAGTACCACGATGTGGTCTATGGCTGAGTGAAGGAGGGTGACCACGCTTTCCTTGTTAATATTTTTGGTGGTCGCCGCTAATTTGGCGAGGCCATCTGCTTCCATGTTTTGTGCCCTGGGGATCTGGTCGAGGTGGCACTCTTCAAACTCCGACAATAGTTTACGAATTTCCGACTAATACCTCTGTAGTCTCTGCTCTTTGATTTGGAAAGTCCCGGTGACTTGATTTACAACGAGTTGGGAGTCGCAATGGAGGATTAGTCGTCGGGCGCCGTACTTGAGGGCTAATTTTAGACCTGCAATCACAGCCTCGTACTCGGCCTCATTGTTAGTCATCTCTGGGCATCGTACGGACTGGCGAATTACTTCGCCCGTGGGGACTTCGAGGATGAGTCCCAGTCCTGATCCCGAGGCGTTCGAAGCACCGTCGGTATAGAGGGTCCAGAGGTCGGTACATGCGGAAGCGTGAAGCGCTTCATGTTCCGCCGCTGGCAATGTTTCTACGCTGAAGTCGGCGACCAAATCAGCGAGCACCTGCGACTTTATGGCAGTTCGCGGTTGGTAAGTTATATCGTACTCGCTTAGTTCTATTTCCCATTTGGCGAGTCTACCCGAGAGTTCGGGTTTAAGCAGGATACTTCTCAGGGGGAAGATTGCTATTACCTTTACGGGGTGACATTGAAAATATGGTCTAAGCTTTCGTGAAGCTACGACCAGTGCCAGGGCTAGTTTTTCAAGGTGAGGGTACCTTGTCTCGGCATCTATTAAGGTTTTGCTGATATAGTAAATAGGGGATTGCGTACCTTTGTTTTTGCGGACCAAGACTGCACTGACAGCGACTTCGTATACCGCCAAATATACGAGTAGGCACTCACCTGGGTTTGCTTTGACGAGTAGCGGCGGTGAAGAAAGGTACGCTTTTAGCTTCTTCATGGCGTCGATGCATTCCTCGTTCCATTGCAGCCCGTGGTCTTTTCTTAATACGTTAAAGAATTACTGACATCTGTCCGAGGATCGTGAAATGAACCTCGACAGGGCGGCAATTTGCCCTGTCAGCTTCTGTACCTATTTTTTGCTGGTCAGCACTTCGGGTATTGTGTCGATGGCTTTGATTTGATCTGGGTTGACTTCGATTCCCCGTTGCGACACGAGAAAACCTAAGAATTTCCCTGAGGCCACCCGAAGGCGCACCTTTCCGGGTTTAACTTCATCCCGTACCGCGTTAATATCTCGAAGGCTTCTTGTAGATGGCCAATGTGGTCCTCCTTCTTTGCCGACTTTACCAGCATATCATCGATATAGACCTCCATTGTTTTGTCGAGCTGTTCCTTGAACATTTTGGTGACTAACCTCTGGTAAGTGGCCCCCGCATTCTTGAGTCTTTATAGTAGTAAGTTCCTTGGTGAGTGATGAAAGTTGTTTTTTCCTGATCTTCTTCGGCCATTAGAATTTGGTTGTAACCGGAGTAGGCATCTAAAAAACTCAGCAGTTCGTGCCCTGCTGTCGCATCAATCAGTTGGTCGACATGGGGTAGCGGGAAGGAATCTTTGGGGCACGCTTTGTTCACATCGGTGAAGTCTACGCACATTCGCCATTTCCCGTTCTTCTTTTTGACCATGACCACATTGGCGACCCATTGGGGATACTTTGATTCTCTGATGGAACCATTGGTTAGTAATTTATCTACCTCTTCGCTGACCGCTTCATTGATTGCAACATTGAACTTTCTCCTTATATGTCGTACCGGCGGGTAGAGTGGGTCGACGTTCAGCCTATGAGTGGCGATGTCCTTCGGGATTCCTGGCATATCTGAGTGGGAAAATGCAAACAAATCGTCGTTGTTAGCTAAAAATTCACGATACTTACCTGGCTCCGAGAGGTTGTGCCCGATGTAAGCCTTCTTTGTGTTGTCGGCGTCGTCCAACTGGACTGGGTCGAGGTTTTCTATAGTTGCCTTGCAGGCTTCCACGATGTCAGGGTCTCTGATGACTTCTGCTGGTGGGTCGGGTTTAGTTCCCGACATGGCTAATTGCTATGCCTCCGTGCTTGCTTCTTTCAGCTGTTTGGTATGTGTGCAGTCTTGGGCGATCCGATAGCATTCCTGGGCGGTGCGCGGTTCGCCTCGAATGCTGAATACTCCCCATCGTGTGGGAAATTTGATCACTTGATAAAAGCTTGAAGGGATGGCTCGCATGGCGTGTATCCATGGGCGTCCTATGATAGCATTATAGGCTGTTTCTTGGTTCATGACATGGAATGTGGTTTCCAACGTGACTCCCCCTGCCAAGACTGGCAGCATTATTTCTCCGGACGTCCGCTCTACTGCATTGTTAAAACCCGTTAGTGTTATGCAACGCGGTATTATTCTATCCTCGAGCCTCATTTGTACGAGGACTCTCAGGTGGATAATACACGCGCCGCTTCCGTCATCTACCATGATTCTTTTTACATCTGTATCAGCGATGCGTAAAGTTATAACTAAAGCATTATGATGGGGGAAAGACAAACCGTCGGCATCTGACTTTTCGAAGATGATACTGTCTTCGAAGTCGTCATGCCGTTCGTGAGCGACCATCCGCTTGAGTTTGTGTGTGGCAGTGAATTTCACATGGTTGATCACTGAATCATCGCTGCCGCCAATGATCATCTGTATGGTGCGTGCCGGCGATGGTAGTTCCGGAGGTCCTTGAGAGGGGTCGCGTCCTTTGGCGAAGTTGGCCCTTCCTTTATCGCTGAGTAGCTCTTTTAGGTACCCCTAGTTCAACATTCTGACTACCTCCTGTCGTAGGCCTATGCAATCCTCGGTCTTGTGTCCTCTTTCCTGATGGAATTATAGAGGACGTTTGACCTTCTTGCGCTTGGATCCGATCTCATTTTTGGTGGCCATTGTACCTTCGTACCCAGCTTCTCTAGTGCGTACACTATCTCTGAAGGGGAAACACAAAAGTTATGAGCAGATAATAGTGGAGGCATACCTCTTTCGTTTCGAATGGGTGCGGTGTGTCGTAGCACGGCCTCTGCATGTCTCGGAGGAGGCGGGTTAGATGTTCTGACATAAGGCTGGTGTCTTTCTCGAATGAAACGCGGGGGCTGATCTCTTCGCCCATCGTTGCGTCTATCCCTTCTTGCTTCGGTTTGAACCGACGTTAATTGCTGAGTTGGCCCATTAAGATCATCTTCGTCTGCCCTTAACTCAGGGCAGTAGGCGTTATGAATTTCTTCCCATGTGGTGGTGGGGGGGTACTTCATGAGTCTGTTGAGCAATTTATTGGTCGCCTTTGATCTGCTCCTATTTAATCCGTTCTGGAAGGCCGCGACCGCCATTCCTTCTGACACATTTGGCAGTCCCATTCTCACCCTGTTGAATCGGGCCAGGAAGTCTCGGAGTCCCTCGCCTACTGTTTGCCGGATGGCGAAGATGCCGTTGACCCTAGCTTCGGCCTTCTTTGCTCTTGCATGAGCGGTGGCAAATTTATCTGCCATTTCCTCGAACGCCGATATCGACCGTGCTGGTAACTGTGAATACCATGTTAATGCCCCTCCTGTCAAAGTCTCACCGAACTTTTTCATCAGTACAGATGGCACTTGTTCTTTTGATAGGTCATTGCCTTTTACCGCGGTGACGTAATGGATTAGATGATCTTCTGGATCCGTGGTCCCGTCGTATATTTTCAAGTATGGTGGCATTTTGAAGGTTTTAGGGATGGGGTAAGGAGCAGCCTCCTCACTGTACGGTTGCTCGACAAACCTTCCCACATCGCGTTTTGGTAGCAGCGTGGGGGCGCCAGGTATTTTGTCGACCCTTTCCTGGTGTTCTTTCATTTGATCACGAAGCACTTTGTTCTCGTTTTCCATTTCTTCCATTTTCTTTAGTACAGTTGCGAGTGCATCACCACTTGCGTCGATGACAGTGCGGGTGTTGCTCGTTCGTGTAGGGCCCGGCTCGCCTGTGATGACTGCAATTTCCGACGTTGGTGAATCTTCGGCATTTCCCTGAGGGGGTTTCTCGAGCATGTTGCTTAGGGCGCTCGTCAACCATTCCTCTAGCAGCTTTTTGATTGCTGGTGGTGTTTCTTTCGCCGTAGACGTGGAAACTCCTCTCTCACGCAAGCCAAATTGTTTGACTCAAAAGATGTTAACTCTTTTTAAGAAAATCAATCAAAAGGATGAAGGAGTAAATCGTAGTCGAGAATAATAAACCCTAGGATAATTTTTAGAAAGATGGACTTGCCACAGTAGAAGAGATAGATCAGTAGAAAGATAAAGGGTAGAGAGAAAAAGAGAGAGAAATTTGTATTTCTTGTCCCTCAAAAAAGATCCCCGTGCGAAGAGGGTGAGATTCCCCGTTCCGGTGTACCGCTTGGTGTTATATTCTCGGTATCTTCCTTATTGGCTTCGTCGAGGGAGCCTAAGAGGTTGTTTGAGACATCTGCTATCATTTTCAACCTTGCTTCTTTTTCCGCCATTGTTGGTTCTTATGGGGTATGAAGAATAGTGATCGTTGCTTTTGATATCCTAGATGAGAATTATGATTTCGACTATGGAAATCCCCACAGACGGTGCCAAATTGTTTGACTCAAAAGATGTTAACTCTTTTTAAGCAAATCAATCAAAAGGATGAAGGGGTAAATCGTAGTCGAGAATAATAAACCCTAGGATAATTTTTAGGAAGATGGACTTGCCACAGTAGAAGAGATAGATCAGTAGAAAGATAAGGGTAGAGAGAAAAAGAGAGAATTTGTATTTCTTGTCCCTCAAAAAAGATCCCCCAATTACAAGACCTGGATCCCCCTTATATAACGGAGGATCCTTTACACATTACAGGAACGACAAAAGGAAAAGTATATTTTATAACGGAACCGACAACGACACGAGGACGTCTCTCCTTTCCTTCCTGGGTCGCCTCTTCCCCCTATACCGACACGTTGATACCTAATGGTTGGTCGTGCTACCTCTGAGACGTGATCGACCAAATTCGAACCCATACAGAAGGTATAATATTATTCTCTAATTAGTCACTATTTGCGCACAGAACAGATTTAATTTGTTTATTGCCAAGTTGCATGGGGAGTAGTAGTTCAAGAACGGATAAGAGATTGCTTGTGATTTAAGTCGTAACTCGAAAACACACTCATGCCTGGCACGATTTAAATTCCCATAACTATCGGTCCCAACCCAACTGCCTATACTTTTTTCAGAACTTAAAGTCGAATTTAGAGCCGAATTCAGAATTTAAATTTTATGGATTCAGAACATCTAATTTAATGGTTCAAAATTTATTATTTGTATATATTTAATGATTTTTTGGACAAAAATATAAGGTATGAACGAAAACTATGGATGTAGTTGAACCTATAGCTTCTACACTAGATAAGCCTCTGGCCGAATTATATACAGAGAAGATTAATTTATGATTTGGGGTGGGTGTTTGACGGATAAGCTGTCAAATTACTTGGTGTAAGATTTAGATAGCGATAATTAAACATCCTAATTGGGACTGCAGTTGTGGCATTTGTTCTCCTTAATTTGTACTCCCTCCGTCTCATATTAGTTGTCACGATTATCTTATACACGTCCTTTAAGAAAACTTAATTAGGATGGAATTTTGACTATTTTATCCTTATTCATGTTTTAAAATTTAATCTTTATTCATTGGTATTTGAACAAAATTATCTATAATTGAGGGGTTTATAGTCTTCAAGGATAATTATTATTAAGGGTAAATAAGAAAAAAGATAATCAATTTTGTCTTGAACTTCTAAAGTGATAAATAAGTTGAGACAGCTATTTTTAGTAACCACGACTGATAATATTAGATGGAGGGAGTATGAGTCTTTCCACATGTCAAGACGTGGGATATTCATTAAATTGTCTGACTGCAACGTAAGCTTGAGCTGTTTGTTGAAATTGGAATCATGTCTCACTCAAACAATACAATAATATAACACGTTTATAGTTGCCTTCTAAACTATAAACAAAAAGAAAAGTTCTCTTTTTGGGGAGAAAGGGTTTGATCAACTGTTGAGGCCGTTGACACTCTCATTCATTGATAAGGATGGCTGAATAGTTGATCTTTCAATTCCATAACCATTATCCTTACATAGTTATTCTTGTATTTTCATTTTCCTTTTTAATCAAATAACAGGATGCGATAGTTAGTGGAAACAAAATCTAATATGCCACCAAATATTACTTACCCAGTACTATATTGCTAAATGAAATGGATGTTTACATCGGAGTTTGTTTTCGCACAAAAGGTGACATTCACAACGGTTGTGCTTGCTTTAGTAACTATACTGGTATACAGTGCCTTCTTTAACGGTCCTTTAAGATCAAGTTTAGTGTCCATTCTTGCCTAGATAGCCAAATTTGATAGATTTACGAATGTGGGTCAGCGTTAATTGTTCCTCAGACAAATTTATGCTAGCCCCAAGACCAAAAAGAAAAGTCCATCTGGCGCCATTTGGCAAAAGAAACCATACAAACTGTTGGTCAAGAAGCTTGTCTCCAAGTTCAAAAGTTGAAATACCTTGAATTATTACCCTTCGTTACAAAAACATGCTATAAGAAATAAATGGCTATAAGCTTGGAAAATCCTGTATCTTTAATATTTCCACTTAGGAGATTCACATTATTTTGTGGAATATGCCACCTTGAAAGGCACGCCGCACCAACGGAAGTAGAGAACAATCAAAGTCATCACAAGAATGATGAATTAACATGTAGCATGAATCATCTCTAGAACGAAAGAGATAGAAGTGGTTTTGAAATTAGTCCAGATTTGCAATGACAGCATCAGTGATTTCTTGGGTGGTGCAATCTCCACCAAGATCTTTGGTCATGTATTTACCTTCAGCAATTACACGCTTCACCGAAGTCTCTAGTCTATCTGCAAATGAAGGAAACTGCAGATGTCTCAACATCATGGCTGATGAAAGAAACAAGGCAACTGGATTTGCCTTCTTTTGCTCTAGTATCTTCTCGTTTCCTACATTTCCTGCTGAAGCACCTTGCTCAAACACAGCATGGTCAGCCCCCACATTGCCTGAAGCACAAGAAGCCAATCTCTTCAGTCATATAATTAACATTAAGCCGTTCAGACCTTTTTCAAGCTTTAAAGCAGCTCAAAAGATGAATGATCATTTTCATATCAAAATCGACCAGATACTCCTTCATAGCAGAGGGGATGAATAATGCAGGAAAAACATTGAAACACATCCACATTAATTTAGAGAGAACAAATTCTGACTGTTACTTATATGTACCTCCCGGCATAACACCAGTGCCTCCAGCGATACCAGCTGCTGTATTTGCCACCAGATTTCCGTAGAGATTAGGGGTGACCTGTTATATACAACTTCAAGTTCATATCCAGACTGGAATATTTAGTCACTATGCAAATGACAAGAAAAAAGCAAACGTTGAACTTGAACAGCAGAATACAAAAGTAGGTTCCTGTTGTACGACAATTCGGGTAAGGATTACAAAATCCATTTTGGAAACTTCCATACTTGTTAATTCCAGCAAAGACGAAAGTACCGCTTCTATTTCCCATTTCAGCAACCTAAAGTACGAACTTCATCTTTTTATTTTCTGAAACTCTCCATGCTCACATCACCCTTTACCCATTCCATTAAGAGAAAGAAAAAGAAAAGGATAAACATGCTAAAAGGTCAACCGAGCAATGTAGTTTTACTAGTCTAACATTTGATGCTTAATCTAGTGACCACCGGGGTCCTATACTCGGACTTGCATGAGAAGCTTTTTAGCTCTCTATCCCTGCCCTCCCCACCCCCCACCCCTGTCCACCCAAAAAAAAAAACC